>NW_027117859.1:0-81778 GCF_038497905.1 Lipomyces japonicus
GGAGGAAGCACAAGATGCTCTCCTATTCCGCGAGTTTTTTGCCCGTGCATCCATCAGTGCTTGTCAGTTATAGTTGTCAATGTGTTACTTTTTTTACTGTTTATATCGTGATTTACTGATTTAACGTTTCATTGTTGTTGATGTCTATAATCTTCTGTTTTTTCAATATTATGAATAAATAATACACGTCAGGGGCACCTAGTGTCCTAGTTAAGATAAAAAATCTGCCACCGGTTGGTTCCGGAGGATGTTCGGGATGGATTTTGTTTTAATTGCTTACTGGAATTTGTACTGAAAAGGTACCATCTGTTTGTTTGAAGAAGTTTTGCATGTTGTTGTTTCTACAGTATATTGTAACGTATATAGACCTGACGTTGGCGTATGTGCCTACATCGAGCCTTAGGCTCCGTCAATAAAAATTAATCAATCAATCAATCAATCAATCAATTTGTGTAGGCCTTTTTCTATCGTCCTCCAGCATGGATTTGATTTGAATAGTTAATGCATGCTTATGTAATATTAAAAAATTTATTTGCGTTTGGATTTTTTTTATTTTCTTGATTGTTTTTGCTTTTAAATTTCCTTTTTTTATTTTGAACAGGTTTTTAATTTTTGTGTTTTCCTGTATTTGTTTATCTTTAAGCTTATAGTAATTGTTGGACTTTGTTTGGCTGAGCGTGGTTGGATAAAAGCTGAGGTTGAGCCCATAATAAATTTCTTTTATCATCGAAAATTAGACAGATTTTGAGCTCTGGCTTCCCTTGCACACCGGCAAGGTGTCGTCTTTCTTTCGTTCTTTGATCATGCAGTACACACAGCACTCCCCTGAGGAATTGCCTGAGACGCCTACCGACACCACCGATGTCTGGCAAACTCCTCACATTGTTAGACAATAGTAATAAATGAAAGTAATATATAAAAAAAAAATCGCCTCGTCAGGGATAAGGGATAGGGGTTTGTAGATATAATATGTAACTACTAGCTACGTAGTATTCGTATGATGTTACGTCAGTTGTATGGGTAACACCCATTTTAATATAAAGAATACTTTACAGATAATCGACTTTTCAAGGCTATTCATGCGTTGAATAAGATTTGTTCACTTGTTATTCTGACAAGTAAATATAACAGAAATATAATTACAACACGGCAAACAATATGAGTGAACCTAGCGCACAGAAGTCACCAATTACACTTCACTGGTGGGTACACCAAAGCGTGCGATTGTGAGTAATTAATATTGATAAAATATTGTACAGGCTTGAGAAATCGCGTTCGCATCGAATTCTTTGGTTGTTGGAGGAACTTCAAATTCCGTATGATTTGAAAACATACAAGCGAGACTCGAAAACTTTTTTGGCTGACCCCGCACTTACAAAAGTCCACCCGCTCGGGAAATCTCCAGTAATTGAAGATAACGGCAAGGTGATTGCAGAAAGTGGATTAATTGTGGAGTACTTGATCGATAAATATGGACCTTTTTTGCAGCCTGACAGTGATGACAACAAGCTCAAGGTTAAATATTTTCTTCATTATGCCGAGGGCTCATTACAACCCGTTGTTTTTCTGCTTTACCTTTCGCAACGAGTGAGATCGGCGCCAATGCCCTTTTTCATTAGGCCAATCGCAAGGTTATTGATGGATGGTCAAGATAAGGCTTACGCTGGTCCCGATGCTCAAAAGCAATTGGAATTTTTGGAAAATGAATTGAAAACAACTGGAACTGGGTTTTTTGTTGGTGATCAATTATCCGGTGCTGATATTATTTTACTTTTCCCTCTTGAACTGGCACAGGTTAGAGCTGGGCTGGTTAAAGACAAATACCCGTTACTTATTGACTGGCTGAATCGTATGCACGACAGAGAAGCTTTCAAGCGTGCAACATCCAAAGTCGAGATTTCCAAGTTATGAAAACCAGAGAAACAAACCATGACTTCAATTATTAAATAATTCATATTCAATTAATCGTTTTAGCAAAAGACCCGTGAAATCCAAACCCGACAATTTTCTTTTCTGGTAACCCAGCCCGAGCGACTTCTTTAAACGTTTTTGCGTCCAGTATAACCAACATGCTTCGATTCTTATATCCATCCAAAACGACAGATAGTAACACGCCATCATCTTCTTCAGTGCCATTCGGGTTTGACACAAAGA
Organism: Lipomyces japonicus; assembly: GCF_038497905.1. Classification (NCBI taxonomy): domain Eukaryota; kingdom Fungi; phylum Ascomycota; class Lipomycetes; order Lipomycetales; family Lipomycetaceae; genus Lipomyces; species Lipomyces japonicus. The sequence continues at coordinate 2,155 of NW_027117859.1, forward strand.
TGGGCTCTGATGGTGTACATCCTTCTTCAAACCACGTTGTTGTCTCGAAAGATCTGACATCGAGCTTGATGAGCCTTTCAAAAAATGATGAAACTCCAGTAAAATTTACACCATACACGTATCTTTCAGGACGTAGGGACATGGTATTGTTCATAACCGGAAGCTCAATATTATTCTGCTTATTTCTAACCCGTCCATCAACGACAGCAGCTCCAGGATTTTTCCAAGACGTTTTAGAAACATTAGGAAGTTTCCATCGAACATAACCACCTGCAATATCAAGCGGTAGGGGTCGTGACGCCGTGTCGCTTCGTAGCTTTTCGACTGTAAATTGCCAAAGAATACTATGATTATCAAACTGTGCCAAGTCAACAAACACGTTGTCCCCATCATCCCACGAATTAATCGAGTGGAAAGAGAAAAACGGATCTGATTCAAACATCTTCACTTTAGAGTGATTTTCCGATGCAGAGCCATCGCGAGGAACCAGATACCATTTTGTTTTTTTCTTTGGATCCCATTTACTGTTGATACAGTCCAATATGTTTTGGTTCCACAAAAAAGAAAAGCCGTTAAAAGTATAGTACGCCTGCCAAACTGCCAAAATTATATATTTCTTTGTGAGAAAAAAAGAATGAACATAACTGGCACGCTCAACAGGAATCCTTGCATAGATCTTCATATTCAACGATCTATCAAGACCAAAAACTGTATACAAAGGTGTTTTGCCAAACTTGAGAACGTAATTAAATTCTTCGCCGTTATCAAAACAAGAATGCGCAGCCGACAACGGCCCGTCAAGTTGCTTGTGAAATTTTGACCAAGTGAATACTTCTTCAACTTCCAACGTATCCTTGTTAAGTTTAGAAAGTACGTTTGCGTCTGTTTTCGTGACTAGATCTGACTCATCCGACATTGGCTTTGGGAAATACGGATTAATTGTAACTCCTATGTTGGATTCGCCGGGCAAGGTAGACTGATGATACTTGGTAAAAAACTTGCTAAACTTGGTCTTGCATGGATCCTGATAGTTAAACGAACCTGTACGAAGTTAGATTACCCAAAAATGTTATAGGGTATTATTTATTATTGCATACCAACATCTGGCGATCCGCCATGCTTAGCAATCCGCTTTTTCAACAGGTCTGCACCCGATCTAGAACGATACGTAACCCTTCCTCTAGGAAATTCAGCAGACGGAGGTGAAATATTAAACTTGTGATGTTGTGAAAAGCCATCGAACCAATGCGTTACTTTAAATGCCTTCCCATTCGACTCTGCCGGAACTTTGTATGATCCAGGACCAGTTCGCAGAAGCGTACCAAAAATATAAGATGGTATCGTTCCGGTAACATGAAGTTCAACCGGAAATTTAGTGTCTTCTAGATCATCAAACTATTTTGAAACAAATTCAGCATTAATTGAACATTTCCTTAGTTCAAGAAATACATACTCCAGCCGCATTAGGCCAATTATTCACATGCGTGATATTGGACGTCATGACTGAATATTAATCTTGAAAACTGAAAAGTCCAAATTCCGTGATTGGTAGTCATTTTATATGACTCGAACCATGTCAAATATTACATGCCGATTTTCACATGGCTTTTCTAACCACAAGGCTTTATTCACCCTTTTTTGACATTCATATTATGCATATTCCTTAAAGGGAAGTCGGCCAGCGCGCGTGTGAAAGGAAATATAACGTGACTGCTGCATATGACGAAGGTATTAGTATCTTTCAACATGATATTTGACCTATTTTCTTAACGTCACGTGGGACTAATACAATGTCAAATGAGCAAGTCGGGCAATTTCATGATAAGTGAACGCTTATGGCGCCAATTATTCTGAACACAAAAAAAAAGCGCGGCTTCCATTTTAATACAAATAACTTTTTTTTTTCCCTTTCTAATCTTCACTAGTTATATGAATATTTGTAATTTTCTTTTATCATTCTATTTATTTTTTTTTAAATCTGTTTAATTTCAATGGCGTTGTTCAGTGTGCTTGAAAATTTAATCTGAATGAGATTTCTCATATGTAAACGACCATAAAGCGCGTCCATAGTATATACAGTTTAGTCGACTTCGTGTTCGTGTCCGCGGTATTTATTTCAAGACTTTGTGACGTTGTGACGTTGTCTCGACAAGCTGGTGGCCTAGTCAGTAATATTTAATTGTGATATTTCAGTTATTAAAAAAAAAGTCAAATGCGCCATTTGGGTGTGGAGCACGATTTTCTTGATGCGACCACGTCCGATGCACCAAACGTTTTATTCTTGTTTTAATGATTAAATCCATAGTACAACAATAGCTACCTGCTACCATACATTAGATGTATAATTCTACTTAAAGACACAAAATACAGCACGCATTTGATTGGTGTGACGGTGTCAAGCTTCATATAATCGACATCGTATTCGTATTAAGTGGGAGCGGCGCACCGCCCGGACCATGCTCATTGTGGACCCGACCCCTTTCAGTATTTTATTACATATACGAATGTTGACGGCAAAATATCCAAATTTTTGATTGTCGTTTATAATTTCAATTCAATTAACTCACAATGGTTTTCGAATTTAAGCCTAAGCCGTTCATCACGTTTTGGTTTGTTTTGTCGAACCTGATTGTTCTTTGGGTATAGTTTGGCTCTTCGCTGTTATCATCATGATAACCGATAGGATTAAATTTATTGACTGGTTTAAAAGGATGCAACCTATGTTCTTTCCAGGCCCCACTCAATGCCCGGAGGAAAATGGCATGCTCTTTGGAAGCCTTATGCATTGTATGGATTATTTTTTTTTATTTTTGTCTTTCAAACATATGCGGCGTTACATGTGGCATGCTAATAAGAGACGGAATAGATACGCCGAAATCGACTATGTGTACGGCTTCCCCGCATATGAAGAAAAGGACGGTTTCCCATCTGCACAGGCATTCATGACGCTCGTGGAAGCATTTTTCAATTGGATTTACGTTTACACGTCGTACTTCTCGACCAATCAATCGACAAGAATCACCGGCGCGCTTATCGGATTCGCCTCAGCAACTTCTTGCTTCTCCAAGACAACGCTTTACATGCTATGTGAATATTTCTCCGGGTTCAAATATGTTGGACATAACCCGTGGCACAGGCTTGTTTTTCTTTACATAATACCATCCGCACCATGGATTTTTGTTTCGCTTTATTCCTTGCTCACGATTGGCGGACAACTCAAACGCGGTCTCCTGCAAGTTCCTGATAAGAAAGCATCAGTTGCAAAGAAAACGAAGTAGTTTAGGTGTACCTAAATATTCTTACTATCTCCAAAAAAACTGTGTGCAAAATTGTGTAGTGTAACTAAAATTTAGTTTTGTCTATATTCAAAATTTGATCTCGATTGCTTGATCTGAAGGCGCTTCCAAAAGTGCCTTATGCTCGGTTGATATCTTAATTTGGCCAAAGAAAATGCCGGGATAAAAGATAAACATGATCCACATTGCAATGACGACCATCAAGCCATCCAAGACGAGAAAGAATACTTCGTGAGCCATTAGGTATCCAGTCCACCCCATCGACAACTCAACCACTCGATAGATTGATCGAATGTACACAAGCACCACTGCAATTATGATCGCCGCAATTTCAAATTTGGTCCATTTTGAATTCCGAATGTGAGCAAATTTTTCCGGACCAATATATTCCGGGCTGGCATAATTCTGCTCGCCAATCGTCATGTCTGGCTCAATTGTTGGCACGTATAACGTATCAGCGAATTGCTTGGCGCGTTGTCGACTCTTATGCGATTTAACCCAAAATATAAAGCCAGCAATAAAAAATAAAGATGTCGAAAAAACTTGGAATGCCAAACCGGCAACCATAATGTGAGTGCCGGTATCGGTTTCTTCGTTATCCAGTAAAGCAGTAGCGGCAAGACCACCTCCGGCAGCTGTTTGGACAAAATGCTTAATTAAGCAATATGCATATGTAACGTAATTTATTTCTTACCTTGTAAAATAATGCTAATAATATCTAGTAATATAAACAATTGCGAATAAGCCCAAGGTTTCGCTATTGAATTTTTGACGCCCCAAATAATGACAATTTCGGCTAATAAAAAATAAATGCCGGCCATGAAAAACGCGGGTGCCAAAGTCAAGCAAATAATTTGAAGCAAAAAATTATGAACATTGTCTGGGTTGCTGTTTGATAAGAACCTGGCGATGTATCCTGCAGTTTCGAGACCGCAGGCGATAAACATGCAAACTCCGAACCAAATTTGCCTGTAGTATATTCCCAAACTAATATGAGCAGCCCATGCAATATCGAATAGAATAAGTCCAACAAGATTAGCTGATTTTACTGGCGTATATCCGTAGACGTTATATGTTGAAGGATCTAAAGATTCCAAGTATGCGGATGCGGATGCGGATGCGGATGCAGCTGCAGCACTGGCAGCCACCGTTGTTGTGGCCGACATTGTGACTTGAGGTATAAAAAAAAATGCGACTAAACTCGAAAAAATAATATAAAAAAAAAACTTGAACTTTCCACAATATAATTATTATTCCAAGTAATAACAAATATTTGTGACAAAATTGGGGCTCGTAGATGCGTTCTCAACGGTCGAGTCTGGTATTAAGTTTCGTTATTGCAGCTTTACTTTTTTTTTTCGCTCAGTGATCTGCAATAAAAAAATCCATTTTTTTTTTTCTTTGCGTATAGCATTAATACACGTATAATATATATGCTGGGCTGTGTATGGCCGGGTTAAGGCTAGGTTTGTAAGCTGAGGCTGTAGCGAAAATTAGAGAATTTGAAAGTTACGCAAGGCAAGTTACGCAAGGCAAGAAAGAAGGCAAAACAAAACGTTTAAGTTTAACCTCGCATCGCCAGGCTATATATAGACAAATGCTGACAACTCAATTTCAAAAGCTCGGGTTTTTTTCTACAGTAGGAGGACGACCGCGAACTTTGCTTCACTTTGGAAATGTTTGCGTACTGCTTCTCTCGCCCGCCTTATGTGGGATGGAGCTTGCTGACCATGGTTACGATATTTATTACGCGTGCATGTAACAATTACGCAACTCACTGTATAGCCCAAAAACACATTTATTTGACCTAATTTCTTTCAACTGGGCTCTCAATCGAGATTACATGCAAAGGATTTTACTTTATTAAATAATACGCATACATACTTAAAATGTCAGACTCAACCGATTCAGATTACACTTATGTTCCATTGCGGGCACCAAATATCATTGGAATAGTTATCTTTGGCGTCTGTGTTGCTTGTCATGTCGCTCTGGCCATCAAGTTTAGGCGAAGATGGTATGCAATCTGTCTCAACATCTTTACTATTCTTGAACTACTTGGATACATTGGGCGAACAATCTCGTCCAAGCAACCGGACGCATACAGTCCATTTGTAATGCAAATTGTTTGCTTGACCTTCGCACCAGCGTTTTTCATGGCAGGTATCTATAACCTGCTGGCACAGTGCGTCGTTGTGTGGGGCATCGGCAATTCTATAGTCAAACCTTGGAATTATTCCAAGGTTTTTATCGGCCTTGATATTCTTAGCATTATTCTTCAGGGTAGTTCATTTTGTCCCCAGTATTTTTTTTTTTTTGGTCTTTTTAGTTTCACATTAAATTCTAACTTGACATAGCTGGAGGAGGAGGCTACGCCGGATCAGCAAATGATGATGCTGGGGTACAGACAGGTTCACATATTATGATTGGTGGTCTTGCCTTTCAAGTACTTTGTACTTTTGTCTTTGCCGTAACCTGCTTCGTTTATTATATCAAAGCAAGAAAATCATTTATTCGCAACAAAACGAGTCCGGAATTTGTCTCCGCCCTTTTTCTCGGCCACTCAAAATTTGCACGGATTCGGTCCGCAAGACGCACCTACGTGTTTTTGATTGGAATATCGATAGGAGTACTGCTTGTTTTTATTCGTTCGGTTTATAGAGTTATAGAGTTAGCTGGTGGATGGACCGGTTACCTTATGGTCCATGAAGTTTATTTTTTGGTTTTGGATGGCTTGATGGTTGGAATTGCGGCTATCATCTCTGTTGTGTTTTATCCGGCCGTGTGCTTTGGTGAGATTGACATTACCAAGGAAAGTAAGGAAATACTGCAGTATCAGGAACAAGATAATCCTTGGGAAATGGAGACGGGTGATATCTTGGTGAAGACGAATTCAATTAGAGATCCTTTGAGACCACAATATGATGCATGAAATAGATAGCTGCCAATTGAAATTACCATTTTTACTTCACTCTAACTGTACTAATTTAACCGCCGTTCCGGGGCTGTTTATGTGATCATATAACCTTCGGAACGCGATCCCGTGAGCGTCGAACTATGTTAGAATTACAGCATCGATATTTGTTTTAGTTATGGATGCAAAACTTATATATTTGTATGATATTTAAAATTCTATATCGGACTAACTATGTATGTACTGGGCCGTTAGCCGTTCGTCTATAGCTGGCTCATCCAACGCTCGTCTTCGTCGCATTCCAACAATTAAGTACGGGGCATGCGGCTAGCATCCGAGATATCAAAGTTTCTCATCTTTAAATACTTTTAGCCTAACTAGTAAACTACCAATAGCATAACCGGTAATATTGTAATGTGGAGAATAATGCAATAAGCAACGTCATTGTAAATACGGATGCGCAACTTGTATTTCTTCTTGGTCTTATCTCTGCATGCATTGATAATAATAAGCATAATAGAGCAATTGGCCATGACTTTAATTTTACTATAGCGTAGTCATCTTTTTGATCATGGGTTGCCAAGTTTGCGATAACGACGCGGCTTTAATCCGCGACGCGTACTCATTATCCGAACATCAGTGTCTGAATAATCGTGCCCAAAAGAAAGAAGGATGCATCATGCCATTGAATTGAAGGCGGTTCTGCAGTTGTGTTTTAAATGACGAAGCGCCAACGAACTTAAATCTGTAAAACACGGTCAGTTTTAATTTTTATTGCTGCAATCTGTTGCTTCATAAGAAATTTGGTGCGTTTAGTGGTTGGCAAGAAAACATTCGTAGAACACCAATTGGTGTTTGGTAGATGCGACCGTTTCATTTTAAACGATTAAAATGTATGAAAACAAAAAAAATTGGCTTCTGACAACAGCTCGGTTAGTCATTAAAACAAATGTACGTGTGATTTAAAAACTATTGAATCCTGAAAATATAGCGAAACTCAAAAATTCACAAAAGTCGAAGGACTTTGTCTACATATCAATACTTTGTGAGACTAGAAAATCCATGCGAAAAAAAAGCTCACAACCCAGCCAGCCCGTGGGGGAAGGAAAAAAATACATAATGCCTGATCGCATTATCATATAGTTTTTATTCCTATACAGACTATACAACTAAACACCAACCAAAAGTTATAAAATCAAAGAGTATCTCAGATAGGGTTGGAGTCTACTGGCTCAAGTTCGATCATGATTTTGTGCTTTCAATGTTCAATTACTTACAAGATGACATGCATATAGAACAAAGTTGTGATAGTACTCTTCTGCGGCAAAGGCAATGTGAACGCTGCTGCAGAATAAAATCTGGCATTAACGAATATTTAATTAATGAACAAGACGAGCGTTGATCGGCAAACAATGATTAATTAATTGTTCATGAGCTGTAGAATAGTGATGGTTTGAAGTAACAGAGGCCGACGTATATTGATTTACCCGGTTACCGTTAAGCTTCAACAATAAAACACAAATGTATATTCATTAAGCAAACAAGTGTGTATTTTGTATTTAGTGATAATTTTGCATAGCTTCATTATAGTAAATTTTTGAATTTTTTTTTTTGATGGAGCTTAAACATGAGTAAATTAACAGCACAGCCAGAATCGCACTCAGATCAAGGTTCACCCATTGAAATTAATGCCAACGATTTCACGGAATCAGAAGCAGAACGATTGGGTGATTTGATTGAGGCAGTTGTAACTTCACCATATCAAATTGAAAATCATCATCAGTTGCTTGATCTTTTAAAGAAGGCAGGACCAGGTGGCCTGCAAGATGAATTACTCGAAGAACGGTATCGGTTTTCGGAATTGTTTCTTCAAGGCTCACGTTTTTGGAACGAATATATAGACGAAAAACAGAGTAGCATAAGTACTTTGACGGAAACAGAAGAGACTGACAATCATATTGTTCAGTTGTTAATCTTGCACGCTAAAAGCGTGGTTGATTTTGTTGACGTTGGTCTGTGGAAACGGTACATCGCCTTTGTCCAAGCAGAACACGACAAGGAGATCTCAGAAGGCAAAGATGAGAATTTGAGAATGTTTGACAAAAGTACTGTTGACCGGGTTATTCTTGATGCTGTTACAGCCGTCGATTATATATATCCGAACGTAAGATTTATTGTTAAACTCCCCCCGAATCAAACTTCCGACTCGCTAACGATCTATTAGAGTGATGAGATATGGAACATATATCGCGATAGCAAACAGTCAGAGCTAGGTGAAAATCCTTCGAATGAATCAATTCAAAGGATAAAAAAACTGTATATCGCACGCCTGCGAGTGCCTCATGAAAAGCTCGAGCGGACATTTTCAGATTATTCTGGATTTATCACGCAATATCAAAATCACAATTACGAATCAGAGATGGTTTCTGCAAATCGAATAGTGGCAGAGACCAGAAAAATTATTTCTCATTATCAGCCATATGAAGATTGGATATCTTCAAATTCAACAAATCTTGCCGCATGGTCTGAATATATCGATTTTGCTTCAAGTCGGAGTTCAAAACAGTTCTCGGTTGATTACATCAAGGCATTATACGAACGGGCGGTTAAGGTTTCCCCGGATGCGTCTGGCATATGGGATGCGTACATATATTTTCTTCTTGAACACAATACTCCGTATAGTTTTACGGAGGCGGTAATCAAGAGATCTGTCAAGGCCTGTCCGTCATCAGGAAAGCTGTGGGCGCATTTAATTAGAACGAAAGATAGGTATTCGGCATCAGCAGAAGATATTTTAGACGTTAAGGATCGCGCTTTTTCCACTGGATTACTAGATAATAGTATCGTAGACTACTCAGCAGTTGCGGTTGCGTGGATAACATATTTGCGCCGGCAGGTAATAATATGGGAAATTGATACTTCAGAATCTCTTTTGCTGGATCAAAGTGTGACTTTATTATACGAAGATTTTCAGTCCAAATTCTTGTCGAAGCCAAATAAGGTCTACGATTCTTCATTATGCGACACAATTATATCTATCTACAGTCGTCGTGGTCTTGTTGAACAAGCTAGAGACGTTTGGAATAGTCTTTCCAAATCTTCGCGTGCGAACGCAGTGTTTTGGTTGCGGTGGTTTAATTGGGAAAAGGACATCTGTGTTCCTCAAGGGGATCTTTTGACTCCAGCAGGCATTTTGGAGGTTCCAATCACAAAGTTTGTCAAACAACTCGATAATCCGGAACTTTTGACTGATGCTTTATTAGCCTATCAAAGAGATTATGGATCTGCATTTGTCGAAGAGCATGCTGGAATAAAAGTCAGGAAAGCTTTGAAGATGGTATATCGCAAAAGATCTGAAGAAGCAGCAGCGACAGAAGAGGAAAAGCAAGCAAGCGAACGAAAATTACAACGCCAACAGAAAAAACAAAACATTGTTGATGAGCTGGATGTCGCGCAAGAAATTGGCAAAAAGCGCAAAGAGATTGATGAAACAGGTAGTGACGTGCATCATTTTAAGAAATTAAAGAATGATGAACCAGAAAGAGATCGTGAGAATAATACGGTTATTGTCGAAGGCCTGCCAGCGGACATTACCGAACAAAAGCTATCGAATTTTTTCAAAGATGTAAGTGCAAAACTACTTTTTTTTAAAAAAACATTTTGTGACCGGATACTAACGGAAAACGAAGTGCGGCGAAATTAAAAGCTTGAAGCTGGTCAGCGGGCAGCCAACATCATCGGCTACTATTGAATACGAAAAGGCCGATGACGTACTGTCTGCTCAAACACGGGACCAAAAGATCATTGATAATCACATCATAACAGTCAAACCTGCACAGGAAACTACACTATGGGTAACAAATTTTTCTTCCAAGGCTGACGAAGATTACATCAGAGCCTTGTTTTCCGAATTCGGAGAGATTGTCGACATCCGATTTCCGTCTTTAACCGTGAATAATAAACGACGATTTTGTTACGTGCAATATAAATCATCAGATGACGCGCGATTGGCAGCGAGTAAACTACATGATAGTCTGGCACCGTCACTTGAAACAGAGTCAACTGCAGATGGTATTGATAAGCAACGGAAACTAATCGTCAAGATCTCCGACCCAAGCCAGAAGCAAATTAGACAAGGAGCGGTATATGAAAATCGAGAGTTGTATATTAGAAATATCCCGATTTCATTCAAGGAACCAGATGTGCGCAAGCTTTTCGAGAAATATGGTACGTTGGAGAGGGTGCATTTGCCAAGCAAGGATGAGTTATTTCATACACACCAGGGATTCGGATTCGTCACGTTCGAAAAGAAAGAGGATGCTCAAAGCGCGTTGGAACTGGATTTGACAAAGGTTAAGGATCGGGTTTTGAACGTATCAATTGCATCCGCAAAACCGCCTCCACCGCCTGGGGGCCGGGGTCGAGGCAGGGGAAGAGGTCGAGGTCGAGGTAGGGAATTCAACACTGACCGGGCACACAGGATATGAAATGTACATAATGAACGTTAAATTTTAAAAATAAAATAATAGATATTATTTTGCTTGTTTTTATTTATTATTATTCATAAAACGTTATATAACTATATTTGTTTTTGCTATCGAACCCTTCAGCGGAATGGTTCAGAATATTCCACAACCGTAAAGAGCGTGCTAAAAATTTATTAACCGGGTAACTGATCATTGACGTCGTGAAATTAATCTCGAAATCGAGGACTTTAATGCGTTCGATCGGTAAGAATTTTCCATTACTTTGAAGAAATTACTTGCAATAACGTTTGTTTCGGATTAAAAGAATAAATTTGTATAAAGTATGTTGGTCTTTTTTTAATTTAAGAGGGAAAAAGGTGGTTTTTGACCACCCAAATTATTGTCGAAATTTCTCTGACGTGTTTTTTATTAGATCTTGAAAGAAATGGCACCAATAGTTCCAGAAAGTAAAATTTTTTTTTTTTTAAAAAAATTTCCAAGTGATTTAATTTAAATCATTGAATGCTAATTAATTATTGTTAGTTCTGTGGGCGCAACGCTCGAACGAACAAGTCGCAGACAAAAACTTGATTTACCTCACGATCAGAGCTGAGGACGTCGCCAAGCCAGAAATTGATCTTACCGAGACCAAGTTGACTTACAAAGGAACGTCAGCAAGTGGCAAGGAATATTCACTCGAACTTGAATTTTTTGAAAACATCGATGTTGAAAACAGTACCAGGCACACCACCGGCATTGGTTCTTTCCTGATTTTACGAAAGAAGGAATCCAAGGCTGAGTTTTGGCCAAGGTTAATCAAGGACAAGAGAAAATTTCATTACATCCGAACTGATTTTGACAAGGTAATTTAAAATCTTCACATAATTTTGTAAAGAAAAAATCTTTTAAAAACTAATAACGAGTTAGTGGGTCGATGAGGACGAACAGGAAACCGCGCCTGCTGATGATTTCTCGCAGTATGGTAACGGTCTTGATTTCTCATCCTTACAAAGCGATTTTGGATCTGCCTTGGGTGGATTAGGAGGTGATGCCGGTGGTCCTTCATTGGGATTGCCAGAGGAAGACTCTGATGATGAAGATGAAACTGAGCAGGTTCCGGAATTGATCAAGGAATAAGAAGAAACTTAAGAGGTTTAAATTTAGCTATTTTAATAGATATGTATATCTGCAATTAAAAAAAAACTGCAAGCTGTATTTAAACTCAGCCGTTTTTGATCTTAGGAAGCTGTTTGTGTGTGTTTTTTTTTAATATTTTTAATCGAAAATTTTTATTGTTTTGTTGATGTAATTATTATAAATTTTTTTTACTCCTTTTCAAATGCTGGATTTTTTTTTTTTGTTTTATTTAAAAAGAAAGCGCGTACACAACTTGTGACAAGATGTTCGCCGCAGTCATTTTAATATTCGATTGCGGACTCGTCATCCTCTGCTTCATTGTCTGACTCATCCTCACTATCAACGCGTCTTCGAAGTTCGTCCAATTTCCAAACGTCTCCTTCTTCTTCACTGTCTGACTCGTCCTTTTCAAACTTGCCATGATCAAACAGCCATTTTCCGCTATGCGTGACTGCTTCTTTCTTCTTTTGTAATTCTTCTTCAGCCACTTTCTTGTTGATGCGTTCTTGCTTCCATTTTGTAAACGAATCCAACGTGACTGGTGTCAAGTTACTGCCCAATTTGTGTCGCTCAACTTCTAAAAAGTCTTCCAACGTTAGAGTCGGCTTGTCAGCTTCAGCTCGTCTTTCAGCAGCTTTTTGTTCGTTTGTTTTGAGCACGAATCCTGGTGGCAGTGAATGCTTGTATTGACATTTATCACCACCGTTGGGGCAAACCCAAAACCAACCATATTTCTTATTTTCCACTGCTTCGATAAAATATTTGCAAACAATGTTGGTTTCGTTCTTTTTCTTGCCATGCTTGGTTTCAACTATGCTTCGTAGCGTTTCGTCATCCCAATCTTGCACGCCTTCTTCCTTCTTTGTCTCTCGATTGTCGGTATAAAGATCAATCTTTTGAACTTTCCGTTCCACGTCAAGGTTATGACTAAATTTGCATTTATTGCCTTTTGTGCATGTGCCCTGTTTAAAAAATAGACAAATCACCCTAAAATAAACAGTCAATTTTCTTCCTTGAAAATATTTTATACAAATTGGCCTATACGTACGTCTTCGGGTCAACCCCGAACGGCACTTTCTGAGCTTGCACAACAGGGTTAAATAATTGAGCAGCCTCTAACCGTGCAGTGTCGGCTGCTTTCTTTTCAGCTAACCTTCGAGCTTGCTCGGCTTGCTTTTTCTTTTGAAGTCCTGATGCTCCTTGCTCTTCAACTTGTTTAACAAATTTTTGAACTTTTGAGGATTTGTTTTTCTAAAACAATGATGATATGAAGTTAGATTTTTCCCACTCCCACTTAAAAAAAAAAAAAAAAAAAAAATAATGTACATTTTTTAGTCCAAAAGTCTTATCGGTTGTTTTTTGTTGCTTCTTTGCAATTTGTGCTTTGTCTGGCTTGTTGTTTTTTGGTGGCATTTTGCTTGAGCTCTATATATAAATATTGTATGGGTCGCTTTCTAAAATGAAGATCTTAAAATGGAAATATTGTTTCTGCAAAATGATCTCGAACAGTCTCCAACTTTTAAACTCAAATGGCCCCTTCCTTTTCTTAAGCCTGACCAAAATTGGGCGTAAATAGATTAACAAAAAAAAAAAAAAAAATCGGTTCTATAAAATTTGAAAGGATCCAAATCTTCAATTGCGATGCTTTTAAAATGTGTCTACGTTTAGCCTTATGCATTGTTTTTTCGCGTTATTCGTAGTCATTAAACTTTTTTAAACTTTTTTTTAGCCACTCCGGGGTCAAATTAAACATGGAACTGAGAGAACTTACATTTGGTTTATATTTTTTTTTTTGTAAAAATATTTTACAAAGAACCTGCAAATGTCGTGGAATCCAGATCAGAGTCGGCCGGTTGTGCCTAATATTCCGTTTATTCCCAAGTTCCCCGAACGGGGTCCGTTGACTGAACAGGAATTAATGATTCAACAGATGCAATGGGGTGAAGAATTTTGGAAATCATGTCCGGTTAAGTCAGTCATGGCTGGCGGTGCCGGTTTTGTTCTCGGAGGTGCGTTTTCATTATTGATGGGTTCCATGGCATACGACGTGCCTGTGGGCATGGGTGGTCAGCCAATGTCAGACCTGCCGCTCAAGCAACAATTCAAAGCTCAAGTGAAAGATTTGGGGACCAAGATGTGGTCTTCTGCTAAAAGTTTTGGTAAAATTGGTGCAATTTTTTCAGGCGTGGAATGTTCTATTGAAGCATTAAGAGCCAAGAATGATATTTATAACGGCATTGCCGCTGGGTGCATAACTGGAGGCGGCCTGGCTTTGAAAAGTGGTCCTCAGGCTACCTTAACCGGTTGTGCTGCGTTTGCACTGTTTTCTGGTGCCGGTAAAGTTTTCAATACTCACAATTATTTAGTTTGAAATGTTTTAAAAAAAACTAATTTGATTTTTAGTCGATCTTTATTTGCGAAAGGATGACCACTTACCACCAACTACTGACGAAGATTAGTATCCGATACATGCATTATTATTGGATTTATCTTTTATTTTTTTTTATGTTTGGCGTTGTGAATTTTTTTAGAGAATCTCCTTAAGAACATTGCTGGGTTTTTTAATTGTAAATAGTTTTATAATAATATAACCAGAGAAAAAAATTTTTTAATCAATATAAAATATTGAACTATGTAACAAAATCTTAAAAAGTAAATAAAAAAGGAAATTTGACCAATACAAAAAACATAAGTTTTTGTTTCTTTTATTCAATATGACCTCCCATGTAATTTTTTTGATAATTGTTTAATACGCGGCATCTTCGCTACCATTAATGATGACATCGTTGACCTTTAAAATCATTCTGGTAAGCTGAGTGGCCAAAAGCAATTGTTGCTTCTTGCCAATCAATGGATCAATAACAAACAATTCTTTCATGTCATTAGAGCCAGTACCCAGACAGTCAATTCCAAGCCTGCTGTTCTTCTCCTTAACTTGTCTAGCCTTTACTGATGCAATCGCCTCAATTGAATTCAATCCCGAATTTTCAGCCAGGGCCATAGGAATGCCATCCAAAGCTGAAGCAAAAGCTCTCATGGAGTACTGGTCAATGCCGCTATGCTTGTCAGCCTCCTCTGCAACCGCCAGAGAAGCAGTGATCTCAGCAGCACCACCTCCATAGACGACTCTGTTGTCACGAACCAAATTTCTGACAACGCACAAGGCATCATGAAGAGCACGCTTGGCCTCGTCGATGATCATCTTGTTGGAACCACGAACAAATACGGTAACCGCACGCGTATTAGCGCACTCCTCAATCACAAGCATGCGATCCCGGGTGGTTCCGAATGTAAGCTCACGAACAATACCAGCATAGCCAAGCTTGGCCGCGGTCAAATCCTCAAATCGAGGTACAATGCGTCCGTTCGTGGCAATGGCAATGAGTTCAAGTTCCGGTCCACCAACCCATCGAACGGCAGGAAGTTCGTTCTGAAGTAATAAATGGTTGGCCTCGTCATCAAAACCCCACTGACATATAACGAGTGAAGCTCCGGTATCCTTGACTTGTTGAATCATTTGCAAAAACTTCTCATGTTCATAAGACTGAAGCCTTTTGAACTCCTCGACAGAGGTAATGTCAAGCTTGTGTTTAGTCTTTGGTTTTGGTGGTTCAAATGGGCAGGTCAAAATCGCAATCTTTGCATCCTTGACCGTTCGCGGCATCTGAGGGTGAGACATATCCTTGTCGATAACAACACCCTTCACCAAAGCAGTATCTTCAAGAGCACCACCAACCTTGCCATCAACCTTAATCAACTCAAAGTCAACATCCTTGCGTTCAAGATCTGCGACACTTATTATAGCATCCACTGCTATGTTTGCAAACTTGTCATGTGCTTTGGAAACAATCTTACTGCCCAACGACGTTCTCGCGGCCTTGAGCAGATTGGTTCGATCTTCAAGACTAAACTCGACCGTATCTGCAATCTCATCCAAATGTTTAACAGCAATCTTGCAAGCCTTATCAAACCCATCAGCAATTCTGATCGGATGAATACCCTTGTCGATTAACTCTGCAGCCTGTTCCAAAAGCGAGCCTGCTAAAACGACAACACCTGTAGTACCATCGCCAATCTCATCATCCTGTGATTTAGATCTTGAAAAATAAAGTTAGCAAAAACAAAAAAAACCTGTATTATCCATACGATCGCATCTTACAATTGAACCAATAGCTTTGCAATCTGATTTTCAACTTGCATCTGTCCTAAGATTGTGGCACCATCATTGGTGATAGTAATGTCACCATCGGGAGAGATAAGAATCTTGTCAAGACCTAAAACGATTAATTAGTCGATTCCATTAAAAATGCAAATAATAATAACAAACCTCGAGGACCCAGTGATGTCTTTACAATATCGGCAACAGTTCTGGCAGCTAATATATGCGACTGACATGATGTTAGCGTCAAGCCCATAAAACGAAGTCAATGTTAGATCCCACCTTGACAGCCTCAATACCATGTGTTCTATTCAAACCCTTGTCAGCAAAAAAAAAAACCCCTCAATACTAGATTCCGTTATTCAATTTATCATACCTCTTCTTCTTTCCCTGACTGATTTATGTTCGTTAGTAGTTTCCACACCATTTAAATGCATATATACTCACTCTCTGACAATAATAAACGGTCTTCCCATCTCATCCTGCGCAACGATTGCGTTGGACATGTCGGGATAAATTGCCTGTGCCATTTTTTTCCCCTTGAACCTCAATATCTACGACTTGCAAAATCGGTTGGTCTATGACCTTCTCCCGTTCCCACGCGTGAACGCGCAAAAAATTGGACCTCTGCATAACCGCAACAACGGCGGCTGCATGGAAAAAAGAACTGAAACCCTAAACAGCTGCTTCTTAGGTTGTCCCGACAACGGTCATGCACGATGCGCGGCTCGCCGGCCCCTGAATTTTTGTTGTTGTCCTGCCCAATTAAGAAATAGTTTACATTCTTTGAATTTTGGTGATCGAATCCGAAACAACGAATCATACATATAACCCCCTCCCCTCCTAGTTCTTTCGGTGGCAAGGCTTTGATCCATCACACCGATCTCACTAAAAAACGAAGCGACTAAAATTTTTTTGGTCGATTAGTAGCTGCTTGATGATTGGTTGGAGCCAGGACCAACTGATTCTTTGAATTATTTGAACCGCCGCTGCCGGTCGTTTGATCTAACGTGCACCCAAAAATAGCGCCGTACAAAAAAAAAAAAAATGGTGATCCCGCGAAACTGCTCTGCGGATCAGTTTACATTACAAGAAGAGCTTGGAAGTGGCAGTTTCGGAGTTGTCTATAAAGCTATATTTAAGTGAGTTAAAGTTAAGTAATCACTTGTGTTGACGTGTGCTTATTAGAGATTTAGAGAGACCGGGCAGGTTGTTGCGATTAAACAAGTAAGAATAATCACACGTGTTTCAAGAACAACTAAATTTACGTGCAAAATTTAGATTGATCTCGAATCAAGCGATGACGATATCGCTGAAATACAAATGGAAATCGCTTTGCTGGGTGGGTGTGACAACTCTCATGTTACTAAATATTACGGTACGCCAAACTATTTTATGTTATTACGTTGTCTAATTTTGGAATAGGTTGTTTTATTAAGGGATATAAACTATGGATTGGTAAGGAAAATTGAATACCATGGGATTTAAACATGATACTGACAATTACAGTCATGGAATACCTGGCCGGTGGATCTACTCTTGATCTAGTATGTATTCCCAATGTCGTATGATTTAATAGTACTCACAACGTTTAGTTAAAACCTGGTCCGTTCTTGGAGCCGTATATTGCAATTATTTGTAAAGAACTCCTGGAAGGTTTAGTATATTTGCATTCAAACGCAAAAGTACGTTTTATTTAGTTGTCTTTAGCCGGATTATTTTTTTTCTGACGTTATATTCTAGATTCATCGTGATATCAAGGGCATGTTTATCCTTAATAAGTATTATTAATGATTACTCTAACAAATATTTTAGCTGCAAATATTTTGTTGTCATCCGAGGGCGAGGTTAAACTGGCTGATTTTGGTGTTGCAGCTCAGCTATCAAACAACATGTCCAGACGAAACACGTTTGTTGGTACACCGTTTTGGATGGCACCAGAGGTTATTAAGCAAGAAGCATATAATTTTAAGGCCGATATATGGTCATTAGGTATTACGGCGATTGAACTTGCCAGAGGCGAGCCACCATTGTCACAGTACCATCCAATGAAAGTATTGTTTTTAATACCAAAATGTGTTCCTCCCGTCTTGGAAGGAAACTTTAGCAAGGATTTTAAAGATTTTGTCAGTCATTGTTTAGTTAAGGACCACAGAAAAAGACCGAGTGCTAAGCAGTTATTAAGACATAGGTTTATCAAAAACGCCGGCAAGTCTTTTGAACTGCAAGCACTTATTCAACGGCGAAATGAATGGCGAGCCAAAAATGTTAGTCGGTCTAGGCCAAAAGTGTACCATGAGACGATGTAAGTATTATAGAAGGAGGATGCTAGCAACTAATTACTAACCGTTGAAGTGAAACCATTAGTGAAATAAATCCGATGACAGATTCATGGTCTTTTACTGTCAATTCAGTAAAACAGTTTATTAATGAAGACATCTCAGAAGATTTAAAAAATAATAACGCCGGTTTAATGTCATCGCACAGCTCTCAAAATATTCAGAGCGTAAACAGCCTTTCTGATTTGACCGATAGAATGAACATTGAAACCCCAATGTCTTCTCTGTCTGAAGAAGACAGATATAAAACAATTCGGCCAAGGTCGAAAACTTTGAACGGTAGTAGAAGGTCTTTGCTAAGTAATTCATCAATAGATTCAGAGTAAGTACTTTATTTTTCTGTTTAAACGTTAAGCAATTGTTGACAGTGATATAGTCATTTGCGAACACTGCGACCAACCCGGCCACTAAAAGTTGCCAGTGACAATATTTCGAACGTTGTTTTACCTCCAATAAGCAATTCAACCGAAGAAAATATTCCGCCCGAAATTGAGCCAAGAACAGCCGAAGGCAAACTGGCAAGACAATTATTTTCAGAGATTTTGAATGGCGTGTTAGAAGCTGTCGAGCAACGAAGCGCACAAAATATTTTAACCAGTGATGTCGCTCGAAGATTTGCAGCCGGATGGAGGTCATTGGACGCCATAGATCCTGAGACTGAGTACATGGTTTTAAAAGAAATAATTGGCAAGCTTCAGAAAAGTGATGGGTTAAGAGAGGCATTGGCCATGGATTTAACTGATCATGAAAACCCACCAGGTAAGTCACAGAAGGACTACTCGAAACAACTTGAGCGCAACGACCTACCATCAATTCCGAAACGGACCCCAATAGAGCAGCTGCTCTATGCCCGGTGGTTAGATGGTCTACGAAGCAGATGGCCTGATGTATAAGTCTATTTTTTTATTATATTTTTTTTGTTTGCTTGGCATACTTTTGATTGTTTTTTTTTTGTTTTTTTTGGAGAAACAAGGTTGATGGGAACTGGCGTATAATGGTAACGATTTTATGATTGATGGGTTTTGTTTGTTTTTTTACTTTGGTATTATCTCTGTTGGTTGCATTATTAATTGATCACTATGAAATATTCATTTGATGCGTTAAAGTGTTGAGGTGTATTTGTATTTGCAGTGACTACGCATGCAATAAACAAATAAAAATTAGCTCCCACAAAACATAAGTCAAAGTTTGCCTTTAATGAAGATTAGCCTTACTGAATAAACAACCAAGATTGCAAATAAAATGCTGGAAAGGATCAAAATTACTGGGACGCCGTCACACCGCAAACGAGACAAACAATGGTCATTAACCGTGCAAGTGTGTATTATAAGTCATGTTCACTCATCAGGTTCAAAGTTTTCTTCCGAGCTGACATCAGACTGTCCTGGTTCATAATCAAGCCAGTGATCACCTTCAAGCGGTTCCTCATCAATAATCCTGGCCCAATCAACGGCATGATTTCTAACTTGCAACCGTTCCGGGTTTGCAATTTCATCCGGAACCGGATTTTTCAATGCCGAAGTTCGAGCCAGGTTGAGCAGCAGCGCAAGTGTTGACAGGACCTGGTCTGACTCAGGCGGCAGCAAAAATTGCAGTCTTTCTTCCAACGCGTCTGCCAAATCGTCTCGAGCAAGAACGCTATATTTCTCTGCTATACTGTAAATCAAAATAAGACTATGAATGTTGAACAAACCCACACCCTTCACACACACAACAGATAGACTGTTGAACTTACCCATGGCAGCGCTCAGATATATCATTGGCGTCAGGATTTCGAGGCCGAATGTCTGTTGCCAGAGCAATGGTCCGGTCAAACAGTGACTTTTGCGCCTTTTCAGATTTTTGAGGAGCAAGATTAGCCACCAATTCTGCTAAAAGAATCCTTGTTCGCACCACAGGCGTCGACTCCATCAAAAACTCATGTGTACTAAAACAAAAATGAAAATAAACAAAAATGTCAAAATACAAAGAAAGGATTAAGGTTTGCTTACACGGTCCCGGGCTCATGCGGCTTTTTTTCAATGTGAGGCCAGAAATAGCAGGTTGAAGGTCCAAGTGGAAAGGGGGAAGGAAAGGGGGAAGGCAAACGAACATGCCACTACCTGAAAAGTGAGTCGGATGGTTCAAAATTAGCAAAATATCAAAAGTTGAACGGGAAGGTATTGGAAAGGCAACCGAGGTATTTGCTAGAAAGAATTTTAAAATGCCTGACGAGGCATCAGACGAAGACGATGAATCAGGCACGGCTTGGGCGACGTTTGATGCGTCGCTTCATGAATTGCTGGAATTGGATGTGTTATTGAAATTGCAGGCCAATGCTATTGATCAAGGTTTTGTAACCGAGCCTGACCACCGAATATCGTTTCTTGGGTTTGAGAAGCTGCATAGGCGGGAGGACTATCCGACTTGGAGGTTTATTATGCATTTGTTCCTATCGAAATTGCAGCTGTGGGATGTAGTCAGCGGAAAGGCCGAGCAAGTTGAACAAAGCAGGGACAAAGATGAGAAAGCATATTCCTATATTTGGCTATGCGTTGGCGCTCAAGTTCAGCAACAGATTAAGCAATTTACAGACGGAAGCAAGGCATGGTCAACATTAGAAACCGCGTTTGGGCGAGCCACGCTATTGGACAAGGTCGTTATCGATCGACGGCTTTCACAAAGACTATCCGATCATGATTCGCAAGACATACGGCTACATATTCGGGACTTGTTGTCGTCCGTCAAGTATCTTCAACATTTAGGTGATGAAATATCTGACAAGCAATTAACGCGGATGATATTGAGATCATTGCCAGACTCTTACGATTCTGTTATTCAACAACTCACGTCCGAAGATAGCCCTCGTGATGTGATTAATGCTATTCTGAAACCTCGTGATACTGCATGAACATTGAAAAAAAAAATTAAGCATATGCTTAATGTATCGTCGAACGCATTTTAATTTTTTTTTTGTTTTTTTGTTTTTTTTTTTTAATTTTAATTTTGCATTTGGAGGTGGTTTGGTTTTATAATAAATTAACGTAACATGGATTTTGTATAAGGTCCATATGTACTCTTTCTTGTTTCACACGGTTTAAGTTAATGTTTTACCACCACAAAGAAAAAACTTGTGAACAAACGCGATGTGACTCAACATGTTCGATAATTTGTTCCGATAGTTTGTTCCGACAATTTTTTTCCGATAATTTTTTTCCGATAATTTTTCCGATAATTTGTGCGATCTTTTTTTTTTTTTTTCTCTATTGTCGTCAATCTTTCACTTATCGTGACAAGTACCATTGTAAACAAATCAAAACAAACGATAATTACATGCAAAAAGGGTTTAGCCCATTTGGATTCGAAACGAAGTTTGCAATCCCGAAAAGAATTCTCGAAATCTTATGTCATATATTTGAGTAATAAATGAACCTAGTTAATAATAATACGGCGTACATGAATACAAAACAAAAATAACTCAACTAGACTAGTAGTTGTTTATTATATATCTTTATATTTATATAAATATATATAACATGTACGGAAAATCCGTCAGATTGTTTTTTCGTGTATAGGAAATAGACAATAATTTTGTTTTATTTATTAAACAATTTTTTTTTTTTTAAATATGACTTCAACTCCAAATCGATTTCGCGTTCCTCTTTCGGTTAAGGGTGCCATTGACTGCCCTTACGAGGTTAGTTTTGCAATTGACGTCTTTGTTTTTTATTTTTTAAAATATATTTTGGAACAGAAAATGCTCATTCATAATCTTTGTTGTTATTTGGTGAAACAGGGCAAGGAAATGCTCAATCTTCCAACGTTTAACAGAGGAACTGGATTTACAAAGGCTGAAAGAGAAGAGTTCAACCTCGTGGGTTGGCTTCCGCCATCCTTGCAGACATTGGACGACCAAGTAGATCGCGCATATGATCAATATCAGTCCATTGATGGCAATTTAGCTAAAAATACGTTTCTTATGAGTTTAAAAGTACAAAATGAAGTGCTTTATTACCGTTTGCTTGAAGACCATCTTAAGGAAATGTTCAGCATTATTTATACTCCGACGGAAGCTGAAGCTATCGAGCAATACTCGCGTCTTTTTAGACGTCCCGAAGGGTGCTTTCTTGATATCAATCACCCTGAATACATGGTTCGATCATTATCACAATGGGGTACTGAAGAGGATATCGATTACATTATTGTTAGTGATGGTGAAGAAATCTTAGGAATTGGGGATCAGGGTGCTGGAGCAATTGGCATCTCCAGCGCCAAAGCTGCTCTTATGACACTCTGTGCCGGAGTTCATCCCAACCGAGTTATTCCGGTTGCTTTAGACGTGGGGACCGATAATCAGCATTTGCTGAATGATAAACTGTATCTTGGCAATCGCCATGCCAGGGTCCGGGGTGAAAAATATGATGACTTTGTCGAGCAATTTATTAACACTGTCAAGAGACTTTTCCCCAGAGCGGTATTACATTTTGAAGATTTTGGTCTTCCAAACGCAAGACGCTTGTTGGATCATTACAGAAGCAAATTGTCTTGTTTTAATGACGACATTCAAGGAACCGGCGCGGTTACCATGGCTGCGTTGCTTGCTGCTGCCAAATTGATTGGCTTAAACATGCACGATATCCGAATCGTAATATTTGGAGCAGGTACTGCTGGCACTGGTATTGCTGATCAGATTCGAGATTTTTTAGCCACTCAAGGCATATCAGAGCAAGAATCTTATAATCACATTTGGTTGGTTGATAAGCCTGGCTTGCTTGTTAAATCATTGGGTGATACGCTTACGCCTGCTCAGAAGCCCTATGCTGCATCGGACGAGCGATGGACCGGAGTAGATACCTCGTCTTTGTTAGAAATCATCAAGAGAGTCAAGCCACATGCGCTCATAGGTTGCTCCACCAAACCTAAGGCATTTTCAGAGCCGGTCTTGCGAGAGATGGCAAAACACGTTGAGCGGCCGATAGTGTTCCCGCTTAGTAATCCAACCAGATTACATGAAGCCACGCCGGAAGAAATCCTAGAGTTCACTGACGGCAAAGCTCTAGTGGCAACCGGGTCACCATTCGATCCCGTGAATGGCAAGGAAATTGCGGAAAACAATAATTGTTTTGTATATCCGGGTATTGGCATGGGTTCGATTCTATCTCGATCTTCGACCGTGACCGATAACATGATTGCCGCGGTAGTGAAGGAATTAGCCAGCCTTGCCCCGTCTCATGACGATCCGGATGGAGCACTTCTTCCTGATGTGGAGAATATTCGCGAGATTTCGGCAAGGATTGCCACCGCGGTCGTTTTGCAAGCTTTAAAGGACGGCACTGCCAGGGTTGAAAGTTTAGAACACGTCCAGGTTCCGAGAGATTTTGATGGCTGCTTGGATTGGGTCAAAGAGCAGATGTGGCTGCCTAAATATAGGCCTTTAAGAAAAGTGTTTATTTCATAACGCAGTCTATTAATATGTTGAATATATCTATACACATAAATTCTGCGACTAAATTTAATGACGACTTCTTTCTGTAAACGGTAAAATTTTTTGTTTTCAAGTGCACCGTACGCTGCTATTGTTGTAGCCATTGTAAACCAGAAGAGTGGGACGCGGCGTGGGGGGGGGCATGTACTTAAGTAGATTCGGTCATACGTATAAAAACCACAATATAACATTGTGCATGTACTTGTAGAGTGAGCAAGTTGCAAACAAGGGATCATAGACCAGGCCGAGAAATTTAGAATACTTATATAGACAACATTGCAGATCAAGCGAGACCACGGAGCGTTTGGTCATAATATTTTTTTTTTGGAACCTGCACGTGAGCTTCCAAGCGATGACAAGAGAACCTTCAAACAGCAAAGTATCAGTGGCATTTTGCTGTCTTGGTAACATGTATGTTTTATAAATTTTATAATCTATACGAATTTCTTTTTTTTTTTTTGTTTTAAAAAAAAAACTAATTTTCAATTGCTAGTTGTCGTTCGCCAATGGCAGAGTAAGTTATTGATGACAATGAATTCGAGTGCGCAATGAGTGACAGGCTAAACTGAATTAGAGCCGTTTTAAGGCATGCTGCGAATGAGTTAAATCTTTCGCATTTGGTGGGTGACATTGATTCGTTTGGAACCAGTGGGTTTCATTCGGGAGACGGGCCAGACCGACGAAC
The DNA here is from genome assembly GCF_038497905.1 of Lipomyces japonicus. NCBI lineage: Eukaryota > Fungi > Ascomycota > Lipomycetes > Lipomycetales > Lipomycetaceae > Lipomyces > Lipomyces japonicus. Next base: position 26,615 of record NW_027117859.1, read on the forward strand.
CGTTCAGACATGCAGAGCAAACGGAGTCCCTATAAATCATGTTGCCAGGCAAGCTGTATGTAGCTACACTGAGTGCGATAGTAACAATTATTTCCAAGGTTTTTTACTAATTTTTTTTTTTTTTTTGACAGAAATCAAATGACTTTGAGCGATTTGACTATATTTTTGCCATGGTGAGATATATAACAATAGCCTGACTTTTTACTGAAAGCTAACTTTTGCTCAGGACCGAGAAAATTTAGAAGACTTGAAATATATGCAACCACGGGGTAGCAAATCCCAAGGTAAGTCGGGATAAATCCAGACAAGATCACTCATTTATTCTAATATGGCACAGTTCTGCTATTCGGAACGTATGCCGAAGATTCAAGGGTTGATAAGATTGTTAATGATCCATATTACGGTGGGCCGGATGGATTTCAACGAATTTTTAAGCAACTGGATCATTTTTCAAGAGTTTTTTTGAAGCAATTGGCAGCTGACCGTGCCAACGTTTGAACCCGTGTTGTTCTATATTTGACTGTTTCCCGTTGTAACATTTTTTCGGAGTTAATTTTTCGTGTACTTGACGTTTACTGCATGTGCTTTTAAATGGATCCATGTTGTAGAAATTTGAATAGTTTAATGATCAAGTGTAATTATTACAATGTTATTGTTGCCTAACAATCCCGCCCAAGTATCGGGCCAACTTTGTTTTGCCATCCGGCACTGGCGGGCCGATCGCTTTTCAACGTCAAACAAAGTTCTGCGCGCAACGACAGCGGTGAAATTTATACTAGAGTACATATATACTTGTCCGGTTCTCTCGTTTAAAGGAATCGGCCTTTTTTTTTTTTTTTTTTTTGCCCTTCCAATATTTATGCATCCGAGATTATATATTATTTACTGGTGCACTTTTTTATAGTTGTTAATCGAGGGATCACCAAAAATGTTCAACGCAACTGCAATATTCAACAACCTGCACATTTTCGACAACTACAAGGACAAAAGTTTGCGGGAATATTTCCCTGTTTTTATAGCAGTCAGCGGATATATTTTGTTTCGACCGTATTTAATGAAATGGAGTGAAAATGTTCAAAAGGCTCAATTAAGAAAGACGAGCCAGGAGGAAATAAATGAGATTGCCAAGCAAGCGCTCGAACCTGCAAAGCCAGACGAAGAAGTTATTACCGAATACGAAAACAATGTTTGGGGCCGGAGTGCGAGACGAAGACAACGGGATCGCATAAGGGAAATCGAGAAAGCTCAAAGGAGGCAGGCGGAGATGGAACAAGAAGATGATAGCGACAAGGAGATTGAAGACTTATTGATTAGGGAATAAGTGATGATAAAAATGCGCAATACACGAATTCCTATGTTTTTTTTTGTATCATAAATATATATATATATATAGGATGAGATGAATATAATTGAACAATGTATTATGACTTAACCACGCCTTAAATAACGATAACTTCCAACATGAAACCCTGGATAAACAAAAAAAAAACAAATTAAACAGCCAATTTAACTTTGTAATGCCTTCAGTCTTTCCCGCATGTCTTCCAAACCGGCCTGATCCTCCTCTTCTTCTGCCTCTTCTTCTTGAGGTATGTTATCCGGGACCTTGCCCACTTGTCCAAGTTTGCCTCCCGTAATTTCAGTTAATATCGCGTCAACTTCGGCATCGGCTTCAGCGTCTTCAACTGCGTCCTCTTCGTCTAAGTTGTCTAATGTGTCGCTAACCATCTCATCGATAACGCCAGCCTGCATGTAATCGGTTAACAATGTTAAAGAATATATACATACAAGTATAAAATGGAATTCAACACACCTTGATTAACTCCATGCTTAACTCTTGCATTGTGCCAGTGAGCTCGGGAAGTCGAACCAAACTGTTGACGTCTTTCATAATTCCAGCGCTGCTCTTCATGCTGCCTTGAATCTTTCGCACCGCGAACGTCTCGTTGACTTGCATGCCAACCGATTGCAATTGTGCTTTTGACTTGTGCAGTCGAGATTTTTGTTTGCGAACATTGTATAATTCTCGGGCCAGAATGCGAGCCGAAGACGCGTCGCCTCGTTTTGCAGATGCCTTGATTAGCGATTTGGTTTTGGTCTCCAATCCGTTCAAGTTTTGAAGGTGCCGGTCTAATTGCCTTTGGTTTTTGCGAAGCAATTGATTACACTTGCGGAGCTGGGTGAGAGTTTGATTTTCATGTTAGATTGTAAGTCAGGAGGGAAACCAAGGTTAATGTTTGGATATCGAACCTTCTCTTGCGGGTCAGGACCGTAGATTGCTCGCTTAATGTATTCCATCTCTACTGGATCCTCAGGGGCAGCTTGTACAGGCTTTGTACGCTTGTCGCCAATACCAATTCCAAGTCCAAGATAATATGTTTCTATTTGTTTGCCGATATTAAAAGCATAGAACCAAATATCACTTCACAACACTTTCAGGGGAGGGCGCGTTTGGCACTGTTAATTTCCTTACAGTCGTGAGTAGTAGTAGTAGTAGTAGTACGATATTATTTCAGCTCAAGCACTGAACATATACAGCATCCAATTACACAAATTTAGTTTTACAGTTTAATTTTTTTCAAATCAAGCAGCATCAGAACCGTGGTAATGTTGCTACAGGTCGTGCGGTCGGCATAAATGCATAACGACAGGGCCAGCGCACCGCGGCGGCTTGTCCGCCACCATCATGAAAACCCTACCGCGAACGCATCCCAAAACATCCAACCCTCAAATCTGATCAGCCCCGGCATCATAACCCTACAAGGCTGCAAAAAAAAAAGTAATGATCGGTAAGTGAAAGCCAATACGGTTTGTCGATAATTTCGATGGCGCGTGCTCACCACTCAACCAGATTTAGATGTCGATGGCCTGCATGCACACGTATCAGAAGACGGTGCCAATGGTTTGAACGTCGAAGCTGGTCTTCACGTCGAAGGCAGCCTGGACGTGGAGGGATTATCACATCATGATGGCGGCGAGCAGAATCATGGTCCTTCAGACAACTCAGAACCGCAGAAGAGGCATGGCGTGTTTGATTTGAACGATGCCGATCAACTCAGGTTCATTGCCGAACAGCTTGAAAATGTCGGCACGTCCGAATCAGTGCCGATCGACGATGAACTGGTGACTCATAATCACGACCAAGCCAATGAAGAATTTGGTAATGACCATCACATACCTAACGTTGAGCATATCCATCCAGCCGAGCAAGAACATGAACAAGCTCATGTTTCCGCAGATGCCAGTGAAATATTTGATCCTTCGTTTGATAACTTGAGCACATCGCAGGATCCTGGCATGCAATTGAAGATCCAAAGTCTGCCAATTCTCGACAATCTTGTAAGTTACCGATCTTGTTGTTGATCGATGGTGACGTCTCTAATGGGTTTTTCTTTTTCATTTTTTTTTTTAAAATAGGCAAACCAAGTTCTTAACACTCTGGGCAAAGGCTCATACCAGGACACGTTCAGCATTGTGACACAGCCTGAAAGTGAGCAAGGTCAGGCATACCGGACATTGACTTCTCTTTTCAATCGTGAGTTAAATTTTGTTTTTGTTTTTTTGTGTTTTCTTGATCAATCGCTAATGCAACGTACAGAGACTAAAAAACTTTACTCTCATGATGCCTTTCTGTCTTCGAGCGGTCTTGGGTTCTCAGAATCTGCGAGGTATCGCTCCATAATCCGCAAGGCGAATCTTGCTACGTTTGTATCTTCCGTGTTTGGATCCACTGAAGTAGGATTTTTTCATCTTAATGAATATTTTCTCGACTCGTTTGTGCCCGATGGCTTGCGGCTACTCAAAAGCCAAGGCGTTCTTTACCTTGATTTAAAAACGCAGGCGTTTATATCGGCAATGAGCCAAGGTGAACGCACAAAGGCTGAAATTTTGGATGACTTGTTTCCTGATGACGTGGATCAATTATTACTTGCTCGACGGCCTGGCGCAAGGTCATTAACACCGAGCGAACTCGATTTTGTTGCCAGGTGCAAAAGCCGAAAGGAGATCTTGGCAAACACGGAAGACGACGAAAGTCTGTCTGAGAAGTACATTTGGCAGAATTTTTTGAAAGAAGTGAGCGAGTATGTATCCAGAAACCGGCAAGTGTTGACTTCAACTTTAGCAACAACAGTAACCACAGCGTCCACGGCGACCACGGGTGGACCAAAAAGTAAGAAACGGTCGAGAGAGCCTGATGATGTTGTTGGGCCGGTGACCGCAACGGAGCCCGTGTCAGTAGCTTTACCAGGCACTGAACAAGAACCAGTTGAACAAAACAATGAGATGCTAAATGTTCCGGTTGATCCTAGCATGACAGCACAACAAGCAACCGCAAGTGCGTATGAGGCCGGTCGGCAAGCACAAGCAGCACGAGTGTTACCAAAGTCCAAATCGATAACCGGGCGCAACCGAGCTTTAAATAACGCGTCTGCTCAAAGAAGACCGTGGACAAAAGAAGAAGAAACCGCGCTGATGCATGGCCTGGATCAGGTAAAAGGTCCCAAATGGAGTCAGATTTTGGAGATGCATGGGCCCGGTGGAAAGGTCTCAGAGGTACTCAAGGATAGGAATCAGGTTCAATTGAAGGATAAGGCTCGGAATTTAAAACTATTTTTTTTAAAATCAGGTTTAGAAGTTCCTTATTATCTTCAGTTTGTTACGGGAGAACTTAAACCCAGTCGTGTTGGCAAGAAACTTACTTCTCCAGTCGAGGAGTCGCCCACAACGGTCACCTAAACGAAAGGAGAAAAGAAAATGTTTTTTTTTTTCCAATTTTTGTTATTTGCCATATTAGATATATCATCATGTACTTTTAGGTTGTATAGTAAAATTTTAATGTATTTTATAATCTGTGCTTATAGTTAGTTCTGACTGGAGTTGTTGCAACATTGCTCTTACTGAAGTAAGGGTATTGTACTTAATAGACGTTGAACCAATCACGATGATCAGAAAAGGGTTTTTTGCAGGGCCAAAATACAAAAATCGTTTACTCTCCAGATTCGACCGACAACAACCTGCACAGATTCAATTGGATCTTTCATTTTATTTTTTTTTTCAAAATTTTATTTTTTTTTTCCAATTAGAAAAGAAATAAACAATGGTTGGTTTAATTCTTACCCGGTCCAGTGGACTTGCCATGCGTCAGTTCATGCTTGCGCCTGCCACGGTCAGGCTCGGTGGAGTCCGGGCGCTGTCATTGACCGGACCACGACAGGCAACCGTGCCGGCAAAAGTTTCGAGCTTGCCGACTGATTATCCGTTACCTTCGGAGAGAAAGCCACAGAACGTGATTGATTATGCGTTGACCACATTCGACGCCATCGCGAACTGGGCCCGTCAAGGTTCTTTTTGGCCGGTCACGTTCGGTTTGGCATGCTGTGCCGGTATGTGCTTCGTGATATTTTTTTTTTTTTTTTTTTTTTGGTAATTGTGAATTACTGACACTTGCATGATTAGTGGAGATGATGCACTTGTCCGGTCCACGATACGATCAGGATCGTGTGGGTATTATTTTCCGTGCCTCACCTAGACAGTCCGATATCATGATTGTTGCCGGTACATTGACTAACAAGGTAAGAGTTGCATTAATATATTAGCTGTTGTTTTACTAAATATTAATTAAAACTATAGATGGCTCCTGCTCTGCGACAAGTTTATGACCAGATGCCAGAACCTCGATGGTAAGCCGAGACATTTATGAATTTGAATTATTATTTTTTTTTTCCAATTAACTCAAAATTTTGCTAGGGTGATTTCGATGGGTTCATGTGCTAACGGCGGCGGTTATTATCACTATTCATACTCCGTCGTTCGTGGTTGTGATCGCATCGTGCCAGTTGACGTGTACGTGCCCGGATGCCCGCCCACAAGCGAGGCACTCATGTATGGCGTTTTGCAACTTCAAAAGAAAATGAGGTTACAAAAGATCACCAGGCTGTGGTACAGAAACCGGTAAACGAATTATCATTGCAATGGTTTTTTTTTTAATTAATCTTTTTTTTTTTTTTTTTTTTTTGCAAATGGGGAACGAAAAGAAAAAAAAAAAAAGGGAGGGCCATGCTAGCGGATAGTAATAGATGTTTCTCAATGGGGTGTTTTTGATTTGGTTTTTTTTCAACATCTGTCGATCTCTTTGATTTTTTTTTTGTATATTTGTTAAATCATTTTTTTTTTGGTTGGTATTTTTATTTGTTTAAAGTACATTACTACTTTGCTTTATGACATGGCATATTGTAACGATTCGTTTAATGAAACGAATTTTTTTTTTGTTTTTTTTGTTGGAATAATAACTTCAAATAAAAAGAATATTGCATTTACAACCGTATTTTGAACACGTGAAAACAATTGGAAAATTCATTGCCTTGTACATTGAAATATGATTTAACTATTATACAAAAAAAAAAAAAAAAAAAAAAAGACCCATAATGCAACCATCTAAAAGAACAAAAGAAATAATGAAAGAAAAAAATATAATTTTTAACCTAGTTCTCCCAAATACTTTGACCTCTCTTCTTGGCTTCAAAGTTGATCTTGCCCTGCAAAGCAAATAAAAATTAACAATCCCTGACGACAAATTTGAAAAACAAAAAAGGTGTATTTAAAAAAAAAAAAAAAAAAAACCACTGCTCACGCTTGGTTCTTCATACCTCATATTTATATCCCAACCACAACAGAGCACCGGGAATGACAACGAGTAATCCAAAAGCTTGACGGGTGGTCTTTCTCGTCCACCGGAAGTACTTTTCATAGTTCTCCCTCATCTCTGGTGCAGCAAATTTTCATGATTAGCAACCCGTTTTTTTTTTCTTTGACTTTCCATCATGATAACACGACTTGAGTTCTCATACCGAAATGCCGGTCAATAGCCGGATCTCTTCTTAGAGCTAAACAGAAAATATTAGTATCGTGATCGATTGAAGGCTTTCGACCCAATAATAACTAAACAGAATGACATACTTGACGGGCCATGGTGATCTCCAGCCATTTTTATATTACGTGGTTATTTAACAACCCAAAAATAAACAAAAAGCCGTCAATTGGTGTGGGAATGAATGAATCAGTCAGTCAAGATATCTTTGTCGAGGTCCCTCCCTATTGGTTCGCCATCTGCAACTCCGGGAAACATAAAAGGTCCGACTATGGCGCAGTTGTGTCAGAGCATCAACGCGGTTACGGTTATGGCGTATTACTGAGCGTTCACGTGTGCATGCACGTGGCCCGATTGCTGAAGGCTATGTGGTCTGTTTCCGGGTAACTAATATAGCGAACAATCAATAGATTGTGCTTACGTCAGGCGCTTCCCGGTGGGTCTTTGAAAAATCAAACTTCACGCACCAGCGCCTTTTCCTTATCAGCCATCTTCCACTTCCAATTACACCAGGACGTTCAATTGATTGGCCTTGCATTTATAGAAAAGTTCATTTTTGCAATGACAGCTTCAGCCAATCCAGTCGACTCCCCAAAAGTTTGGACCACGCTCCTGACAAACACGAAATATTTGCCCGGCTTGTTGGCGTTGGAATATTCTCTGCGGCGGTCGGGCACCAAATATCCGTTTTTGGTACTGTATACGGCCACGCTCGAACCGGAAGGTCATGAAGCTCTTGACAAGCGAGGCATTGCCAAATTAGAGATTTCGTATTTGTTACCGAAAGTGCACAAGGATTACTCCGCTGACGTGCGCTTCTATGATTGCTGGTCAAAATTGCAACCGTTCAGTTTGACCCAGTTCGAACGAGTGGTGCAATTGGATTCGGACATGATCGTGGTGAAGAACATGGACGAATTAATGGAGTTGGAACTTAACGATACCGACAGGGTGTTTGCTGCTTCGCACGCTTGCACTTGCAATCCGTTTAAGAAGCCTCACTATCCTGCTGACTGGTGAGCCGAATTCTTTTTTTTTTTTTTTTTTCAATTTGGCAGCAAATTTATTGTTTAATTGTACAGGACTCCAGAAAATTGCTCATTTACATTCCAACATGCGGACCCAGAAGCTGCTCAGGAAGTTGGGGCGCCCACAGATACCGGCCTCGCCATCTGCAACGGCGGCTTGCAAGTCGTGCACCCGTCCACCGTGACTTACAACAAAATCGTGGAAGCCATGTCGGAACCTTCATTAACCGATAATTACGAGTTTGCTGATCAGTCATTACTATCAGACGTGTTTAAGCATTCATGGGTGCCGCTGTCCTACAAGTACAACGCGCTCAAAACCCTGCGCGATATTCATGCGCCGATTTGGAAAGATGATGAGGTTAAGAACGTGCATTACATTTTAACCCCAAAGCCATGGGAGGTTAGATCGGTTGATAACAAATTGTTTAATTGGTGGTGGAAGATTAACGATGAGCGACACGCAAGAGAGAAAGAATTAGATTTGTATGACGGGTTTTAATTAGTTTGCACCATTCCTTTAATTCATATGTACTATACGATTTTGTTTTGGGTATGCACACTTAGTTTAGCTTCGAAAGCGCAAAGAAACCAAAAAAAAAAAAAAAAGAGAACAGCTTCTTAATTATACGTACATAGGGTCGGCTTTTATACATATACATAGTTCATTATGGTTTTGTTTTTATTTTTTTTTTTTCTAAACCATGTCCATCAATTTTTCTAATATACATTTATTCCAATTATACTCCACATTGATCATTACACCATTCACTGCAATCTTTTTATTATACTTGCCGCGTTCTTTAGGTCTTGTACTTCTTCGTTTGTTTTCATGTCAACATCAGCATCCACCACCTTGTCGTGTTCGTTTGATCCAACAATCATCGCCGTCATCTTTTCGATATATACTTCTCGTTCCGAAACCGGTGCTAACGTGGCCGACACGACAGAATCTGACGGAGATAACTTGATTGAATTTTCCAATCGCCTGGCTTGGGAATATTTTTGGTAAACCTCGTCAGATTGTGATGTCAAAAACCGAACGGTCTCGTCCAACGGTGCGGCGCCAGACGTGAGAGTCAAAAATTTCAGTGCTGAATGGTATGTTCTTAATAGGCCGAGCAATTCTTTGTTTGCACGTCGTTGTTGTTGTAATTTTCCCGTGACATGGCATGATGCTTGCAACGTTTTGCGAAGCGTTAAAAGCCGACTGTTTAGATTGTCATGCTGGACATTGAAGTCGATATTCTATTACAGTTTTAGGAAAAAAAAAAAAAAAAATTCATATAGCCCACCTTATGATGACCAAGTCGCATCCATCCATCAGCAACGTTATCAGGAACAGCTAAAACGTTACGAAGCACGTACAATTCAAACCTATATCAATGCAACGTCAGCAAGTTTCTGTTTTCCCAAAAAAAAAAAAAAAAAAAAAAACGTAATGGCAAGTAATCCTATACCGGTCAAAATTTCGATCCACCGCACCTTCCAACAATGTTTCAAGCTTTGCCGTGCCCACTTCGATTTCATCATCCGGAATGTCCTTGCACGGTGGTTGCGTTTGCAGAAAGGTTTCGATTGCGGCCGTGCATTTGTACAAGATGTTGTTTACGGCGTTGATAATATCGTCAATCAGCGCAATCGGCGGGTATTCCAAATGTTCAGTAAGAAGCGCCGTAGTGGACGCTGTGGGCTGCGCTGTTGAGCCCATGTCGAACAGCCCTTGTGTGCACAGGCAGACTAGGTATTGCTTGTGGCTGTCGTTGAAGCATCATCAAATTATCAAAACAAACAAAGGGAGGCACGTGCAATTTAAATTTAAACTTTATTATGTAATTGCTTAGCTTATACTTTTAGGGCTTTTTAATTTTCCTTTCTGCTAGGGCTAGCTTCCCTTTTGGAAGACCGCAGTCACAACCGCATTTTTGTCTGTTCAGGGGCTGGTTTCTGCCATCGCTTTAGGGCAACAAGGCCCAATTAGTTTATGAATTTGGCGCGATCGTGAAGCAGGAGTTTGAAAGTCCTAGACGACAGCTAACTGGACTGAGCAGTGCATACTTTCTGTCGACGAAGTCCATTTCTAATTTATATTTTAATTCAATCAATACAAAATGGTGTGGTTTTTTTTTTTTTTTTTTTCCAAAGGCGTTTGTGTTTTGGCTACCACGACCTGAGGTTCTAATGTGGTTTTTGTTCTAGTCTGATACCGAGGAAGTTTACGTTGCTGAGGAGGTTGAGGTTGAAGCCTCCGCTCCCGCTCCTTCTGGCGGTCTTACCGTTGAGGAAGCCCTTAAGGGTGTTCTCAGAAAGGCTTTGATCCACGATGGTCTTGCCCGTGGTCTCCGTGAGGCTTCCAAGGCTCTTTCTCGGTATGATAATTTTTTGATGATTTGGTTTTGGTTTGGTTTGATTCGCTAACAGGGGTTGTAGTCGTGAGGCCCATCTTGCCGTTCTCGTTGACTCTGTTGATGAGGAGTCTTATGTTAAGCTTATCGAGGCTCTCTGTGCTGAGCCTGGTGAGAAGAAGATTCCACTCATCAAGGTTTCTGACCCAAAGAAGCTTGGTGAATGGGCTGGTCTCTGTAAGTCTTGCTCATGAATCATTTATGAAGTTTTTTTTTTTTTTTTTGAATTGCAAGGATTTGCTAACTTGTGATTTTAGGCGTTCTTGACAGAGAAGGCAATGCCCGCAAGGTTGTCGGTGCCTCCGTCGTTGTTGTCAAGGACTGGGGTGAGCAGTCAGTCGAGCGTGACTTCCTTCTCCAGTCTTTCGAGAACTAAAAAAAAAAACGAATTTTAGCTAATTCTTTTTTTTTTTGGGATGGGTTTACAAAAGCAACAATTATGTATTTTATATGTAACTTTTTAAATGAATAGTGCATAGTCTTTTTAAACGTTCTATGATGTATACCAGTAAAGATGAGCTCCTTTTATTTTTTCGATGGTTTAAAACAAAATGCTACAAATAACAACTTAAACATAATGTACAATCATGAAATTTATTATAATCCCATTAACTTGAAAAAAAAAATAATTAATTAATTAATTACCGGGAGCGGTAAGATCTTCCTTGACATGGCCCAGTTTTATCAGACTGCCAGCCACCGAGACCACTTTTGACGACGTTTGCAATGATTCAATCACAAACGTCAACTTTCCCTCAATTTTTTCCCCATATTCATCTACCCAATATCCTAAGCTCTTATGTTCTAGATCTTGCAATTCTTCTTGTTGTTCATTTTCTTGATCCTCATCCTCGGCAGCAAGTTCTTCATCCTCTTGCGCATCCGGCGCCGGCGTGCCAAGCTCAGAATCTTCATCTGACTTGTTTTCAATAAACTTCCATGTGGCTGGTATTTTGTCTCGAGTGATACTAGCATTAAACACGTCGTTCACAAGAAGACCGATATGACTTCTTGCCTGTAAATTTATCCTGCCTTGCAAAATGTCACCTCGCTTCGGTCGCCATACCAGAAATTTTGCCGTGACCCACGTAAACGCAAACGGCGAATCGCCGGCGATCTTGGCCCCGTCTCTTTTATCGATTTCGACATCCAAGCATGCCAACACGACGCCGCCAACTGGAGGGTAATACGTCATTGTGAGAGGATCAAGATGCTGTGTGCGCAGCCCTTGCAATGGCGTCAATGCATACATGGGGGCCAAGGATAGATATAAAGAAGCTTCAGTGAAAAAAAAACATTCCGTAACCGTTGGATTTCCAAGTGGTTCTGCAGGATCAAGCGTGCGCTTGGGAAGATTTGCCAAAACCGTGGCAGAGACAGAATGCTTTCGCTTATGTGCTGGCGACCGGTGCTCCGGGTTGGCAGACGGATTTATTATTATGCCATCCTTGACCGCATCTGAATGTCTTTTCCGTTTTTTTGTTTTATTATTCTGAACTGAAATATCGGTCATTAGCGCTTCCCCCTCGTTAGTTGTTGGTTTCGTGGCCGGCAAAAAAAAAAAAAAAATCCAATTTTTCAAAATTTCCTCGAACAAATAATAATTCGATGAACCCAGTTGGGAGTTTTGGCTTTTTTAACTATACAGGGGTTTATTATTTACATGTCCGGGTAACCAAAATTTTCTAGCACTTGCGCATTTGCTCAGTGGGAGGTTTTTTTTCTTTGAATCTATCCAGCAAACTTGAATAGTTATTGTATTGTCTATTCGCCATATTAATTAAAAATGTCGGATGAGGTGAGTGTTTAATAACGATACTAAGGTGTTTATGAAAAGTTGCAAAAACTAATGGTCACATAGATTGTTTGGCAAATTATTAACCAGGAATTCTGTTCGTACAAGGTCAAGTATGTTACCTAATTTTATTGGCATCATGACTTGAAACGTATGCTAAAAACCGGCATAATTTATAGGACCACAAAAGACCAAACATTTTGTCGAAACGAGTACAATGTGAGTGTTATTGAAAAGGTGTTTTCATGTTTTGATCTAACGATGGTAGGTGACGGGTTTCTGTACCAGACAGTCATGCCCGTTGGCAAATTCGAGGTATGCCACGGTTCGTTCCGTAAATGGAAAACTGTACCTTTACATGAAGACTATAGAGCGTGCGCACACGCCTTTGAAAATGTGGGAGAGAATAAAGTTATCTCAGCAGTATAGCAAGGCACTGGAGCAGATCGATGAGCGACTTATCTATTGGCCAAATTTCTTGGTTCACAAGTGCAAACAGAGACTCACCAGGCTGACTCAGGTCGCCATAACCGCGCGCCGATTGGCTCTCAAAAACAGAGACGAAGAGAGAAAGTTAGTTGGAGTGAAGAGCAAGGTCAAGCGACGAGAGACTACAAGAGAAAGAAAGGCTCTGGCGGCAGCTAGGGTAGAGAAGGCTATTGAGAAGGAACTCTTGGAAAGATTAAAGAGTGGAGCTTATGGTGATAAGCCACTGAACGTCGACGAAAACGTTTGGAAGACCATAATGAACAACATGAGAAATGCAGAGGATGACGTGGAGAACGTTGATCTTGATGAAGAAGATGAAGACGTGGAAGATGATAGTGATGTTGGTGAGGTTGAGTACGTCGAGGACGATGACGATGACGAAGAGCTCGTGGAGCTCAATGACATTGAAGATTGGCTTGGAGGTAGTAGTGACGAAGAGATTGAAGAATCCGACGAAGACAGCAATGATGAAGATTCGAATGATAGTGATGAAGAAAGCAGTGACGATGATGGTGATGATAAGGATGAGAAGTCGGGCAAGAGAAAGAGAACATCTAAGCAGGCCAAGACTCGCAAGCGTGCGCCACGCGTGGAAGTCGAATACGAGGATGAAAATGCCGTTCATCGGGCAACAAACACTCAAACATCTTGGTGAATAGTTTAAACCAATTTAAAAAAAAAAGTTTCATTCAGCATTTTAAATAAAGTGCTGCTCATTATTGTTTATATGGATGGCATTGGTCGACTGAAAAGTTTTTTGTTCGGTTCAGTATATTGTTTGTTTGTACGTTACGTGTTTAATGGTATTTACTAGTACTTGTTGCAAGTGAGATCTATCGTAGGACATGCCAGAAATACAAATTACCTGGTTATTTGTTTTGTAAATAGTGAAGCACTAATTTTCATGCATAGTTGGTAGTCATGCTGCTGTTGACACGTGTATACCCCTGAAAAGCAATCGACGAGCCAATCAATCAATCAATCAATCAATCATAAAACTGACATTTTCCATTCTGTTTATGGTTACTTCTTATTACTCGAATGCTTCTAATCAATGCACATAGTAATTACGACAGCTCTCATGAAAGAATTGCCTAATGTCTTCTTCTAACCCGACGTACTCTTTGGCCGAGACTTCACGATCATTGTCGCAGAAAACAATCGTCTCTCCGGGCCGGACGATTTCAAAATTATCTTCAGTATCAACAAGCGTATTACCTTCGCATTCAAATCATTCTTTATCTTTGTCGCGGGATTTAGGCGTATCAGAAGCTTCGGAAGCTGACACGTCGGATAATCAAGGTCACGGATACGAACGGCCAGGACATCGTCAGAAAGATCACCGTTTAAAACTAAAGACAGAAAATAAAAAATTAAATAGAAGGACAATCAAAGTTTTTGATGGGTACAAAGATGGATACAACTTGGGATTATGGAAAAAATGCATGGAGTCATTGTTGATTGTCATGGCCTTGGTGCTTGCAATTCAACACAGCTGGCAAGCCGTGGTTCAAAACAGCCAATTCGTCCTTGTTTGTGCATCAATACTGGCTACCGTGCTTTTTCTAAAAAAAAGCTATTGGAGCATGCCTTCTGTTTTATACATATATTTGTTTCCTACAATCTTAACGTTGGTGGATTATCCTCAGTACTTACGACTCAACTTGCTATCATCGCTTTGCTCTTTACCTCTCAGACCTGAAATCTTGTCAAACCTAATCATGGCAATTTCACCGTCAACTCCAGAAATATACTATATTCATGCTAACGTGACAGAGATCGTCAACAGCTTGACCACTACGTCGCTTTCATCAGCAGAGTGTTCTTTAGCCGGGACGTTACTGGTCAACCTTCTTCTAAATGCCAAATCAATGGAGATGATATTTCTTCGAATTTTTATATTTGGTTCTTATTTTTCATTATTACCTGCTACGCCACTGATTGCAAAAATAATGAAACTATCTCGGCTTCCACGTCATCGGCGACCAGCTAATTCTGCAAAACTAAAATTGATCTACGCGTCATCCATATATTCAATTTTTTTATTTAACGTTTTGATTTTTGTAAGATGGCATTTACATGGCTTACTAGGGCAAGATCCATTTTTTTTTATATTTAAGTAAGTATTTTTTGGCCAACAAATTGCTGGGAGCGGGACTAAAAAAATTTTAACATTTTAGTTATCTGTTTGTTGAAGACGGATCCAAATCAAGACTCAAAATGCTTGCTTATTGGATCACGTGGCTGATAATTGGCATCACATTTATTGAAAAGTCGGCAAAGAATTGGACTATCGATATTCGTCGCAAAGTTTGGCATGGCATGGTGGTGGGAATGTTTCTCGTGTGCGGTACAGGCTCAGACGCCCACTTCACGTCATTGTCACTGTCAATTGCTCTGACCTTGTTTTTTCTTTCAGAGGTTTTAAGAGCGACCACGATTCCTCCGTTGGGATCCAAAATTCATATGGCATTGATAAAATATACCGACGAACGTGATTCATGCGGCCCAATTATTGTATCTCATTTATTTCTCTTGTTGGGAATAGCACTTCCGATATTTTGGTCGAGTTCGCCGGTTGGCATTATTTGCTTAGGATTTGGAGATGCTTGTGCGTCCATTATAGGGCGGCGGTTTGGCAAACACAAATGGTTTGACTCACCCAAGAGCATAGAAGGCACCATGGCTTTTACTTTGGCCGCATTTTTTGGCCTAATGATTGCAAAACATGTCATTCCAGGTTATCTGCCAATTTTGGGTGAGGATCTGTCAGACTGGTGGTGCTTGTTCACAGCCGCGAGCACGGCAATATTGGAAGCTACTAGTGGCATGAATGATAACGTGATAGTTCCTGTATATATGTATATTTTTCTTCGGTTTGGAACTTCCAAATAAGAAAAAAAAAATTTCCTTTCATTTATCTATAAATGCGTAAAACGGTTCCGGGTTTTTGCGTGATGAATTTGCTACTTTGCAACGTTTTTGCAAGGCACAATGTGCTACAATTTTTATTGCCCTCACTTGTATTTGCTTTAAAAACCACACAATAACATGTTTGAATACTTCATGACTCTAATAGTAATTTATAAAAGCTAATTGAATAACGTGGATGTATACCGGGCGGGCAGCTTTCATCACTGACTCGACCAAAACCGTGAATTACCGCACCACAGCATCATAGTAAAATTAATTCAACTAAAACAAATTAATTAAGCATTTAGGCGCAGTTTGTTCGGTACTACCGCAGATGCTACATCACCGTACACTCGGCTGTCCCTGTTGTCGATGACCATAAATTTCGCGCAAATCTTGCCCTGGCTCTTCATTAACAACCCTTTGCTCCATAAGATATTGACCCTCTTCTATGGTCAAACTCCCTTCTCTTTGCAGGAGAGTTCGCTTAACGCTCCGGCGCTTGTTTTAAGGCATCATTGGCCTCTCGAAGCGTCTTGATCTCCGACCTCAAGAGGGCCGCTTCGTGCATCATTGTCTGTGTCCCTTTTAAAAGCTGGTCCATAGCGCTTAAAATAGGCGTTGGAGAGCTGCTTTGATGATGAGCAATCCTGTCCTTAATAAATCCAGACTGTAAATCGACATCCGTCGGGTTGGACGGCGTGTGAGGGACCCAGTTGTTGGCGGTGGCTATTGGAGAGCTGGGCGGCGTCGAAGTCCGTGGCCTCACATGCAGCTTCGATGCACGATTAAATCGCATTTTGAGCTCTGGTTGTCTCTTGACAAAATTTGAAGCCCAGCGCTTCCCGACGCGTCCCGCGTCGCGTTCTGCTAAGAGTACATTGGCCATATCTTCCACGGCAACAAGCCGGGGTGGAAATCCTTGCGCATCCAGGTCCAATACATATTTAACAAGAGAATTCTCTTCTAGCTCCGTCAGCTTCATTGAATTGGCGCGACAATCTTGTCGAGGCCGTCTGCCCTTCAGTCGGTAACCGAGGGTTGATTTTGGAACGCCATAGATTTTGGCAGCCTTTCTAATGCTTAATTTTTCATCACTTTTGATAGCCTGAAGAGCCAGTAATGTGCGACTTTCAATTGAGGACGATTCCATTTTTGTTGACAGAAATGTTGCTTGAAGTGCGCCAAGTGGCTCGTTGTACAGCCACGATAGCTAATTGTCGTAAACAAGCTATTGTCGGTGCATTTATGGCGTTTTATAAACAATGTGCCCAAGTTATGGAATAAATGACTAAACAGCTGCGCAACCAGCCATCCCCGCTCCATTTGAGCTTCTGCTGTTTTCCAACTTCTCGTCTTTCCAATCCATCATCAACCATCATCGCCACCGTGATCATTCAAAATCACAATTTGAGGTTTCAGATCAATCTAATCAATTAACGATAGTCAGAATCATCATCTACTACGTGATTATAACAAATCTTACATTTATTGTATCTGGACCGGTCTCAATTGAAAGGGATCTAAGCTTTTTTTTTTCAAATTTTCTCTTCAAAACCATATAATTTTTGAAAAATGTCAGGAAATCTTGACAAGTCTCTTGATGAAATTATTTCGTCTGGCAACACACGCCGGAGAGGCCGTGGCCCTGCTCCTCGAGGTGGTAGGCCTGCCAATGGCGGAGTTCGCAAAGCCGCCCCTACTAAGCCTAGGAAGGCAAGACCTGCTGCGCCAGCTCCGAGGCAGCCCGCTGCATCAAATGGTTTAAGACTAGAAGAAAATGATAAGATTATAATTTCAAACTTGGTATGTTTTCGTTTTCTAGTTAATCAGGCAAGCAAGCATCAGTTAACTCATGTGTTTTATAGCCACTCGATGTTCAAGAAACGGCAATTAAGGTACGTTGAGTTCGCGTCACAACGATCGAGTTGCGGAAATGGATTTCAATCGGCAACCTGGAACACTGAAATGATTATAAAAATTTATCTTTTTTTTTTAATCCTGTGACTTCAACGTTATATGTAACTTTTACATTTGTTTATGCATTTGTAAGTCTGACATGATGGGATTTCGCTTTAACCAGGTTGAACTGGTCGTGCTCATTTGAATGAGTAATAACTGCACGAAGGGAAACGGTTATGTATTTGCTGGATACATTAAACCATAACTGGATCGTGACAGGTCACCTACTCTGAAAATTGTATTTCGCAATCCAGAGAGATCATGATAATTTGATTGTCTACTTTGATTGACATCAACTATATCTAGATTTAATAGGTAATTGAGTTTTCAGCGCTCAATTGACTATTGATGGCTGCCTTATACAATCGAAAGACTGCTGTAACCTTCTGAGTAGATTGGTTGGTTTTGCAGAAAATGGTGCGAGAGTATGCATGATCTGTGGTTGAGATTTTAGTATCTCAACTTTATGCTATGACTGACTATATTTAACTGGTGGTGGTGAAAATATGTCAAATCTCACATGTAGAATAGGTTCTACATGTTCTGCTTAGATGTGGGCACGCTAGTGATATCGATCGCTTCGGTAATTTGGCTTCTGCTTAGGGGCAGGGTTCTCCTCTTTTGTATTGGAGTAAATATGAGTTCGCTGGAATTACGTTTATGTCCAATATATACTAGATGCTATAATCGCCATATTATTTTTTTGCTTCAGGTGTCAGTAGTAATGAAGCATGGTAAGTCGGCGTCAGAATGTCACGTTGTCCATATGGTGTCAGTTCAGGGGGGGGGATGTCAGATACGCCACCATTGTTAAAACAACCTTAATATGTCCAGATATTTTGCACTAATTACGATACCTGTATTCATTTCATTCTATCCAACATTGCCTTTGTCTTACCACTCCTGCTCGGATTGTTGTTTTTTTTCGTTAACTTTTATAACATTGATATTCATATGTCGAATAGGAATATTTCCAAATTGAAATTGGACCCGTTAAGCGATGCACCCTGAACTACGACTCGAAGGGACAGTCCACCGGTGTGGTTACCATCAATTTTACAAAACCAGGCGATGCCCATCGGGCTTGGAAGAAGTTTAATGGTACCACCATTGATGGTGATAAGACCATGCACGTATGTTTTTTGAAAGCCAAAGATTTTGAACTTTTGTATGATTTTAATGCTGACACATTATTTCAAGGTTGAATTGGTATTTGATCCAAACAAGAGATCTTTGGCCGATCGCATTCAGGGAAAGAAAGCAGCACCGGCTGCTTCGAAGGCCAGAAAGGGCGGTGCACCACCTCCTAAGCCAGCTGCAGCTGCTGGTGGTGCACGTGGCGGAAGGACTGCGCGTGGTGGACGCGGCAGCGGCAGCGGCGGTGGCGCACGTGGCGGACGTCCCCGCAGACCAAAGAAAACAGTCGAGCAGCTTGATGCCGACATGGCTGATTACTTTGTCAAGGATAATGTCTCTGTTGCCGCGCCAGTTTCCGCACCTGCGGTTGACGCCGGAGACATCCCAATGGTATGTATTATTTTTTTGTAAAACCACAACGTTATTATTTGGATTCGATGCTAATAATATCATGTTAATATAGTAAACTTTTTTTTTTTCCGCCAGTTTTTTTGAGCGGATTTTGAAGTTATAATTATTCTTTTTTCTTTTTTCTTTTTTCTTTTTTCTTTTTTTGTTTTCTTATGAAGTATGGGACGGCATTGTTAATTTATTGCTTTTAAATTGAAATATTGTATGTTTTATATTAAATGGTTTGTTTTCAACATGGCAAGCGTATTAATTGACCTCTTCAAACCACCAACCTTGACGCGCCTCACTTTTATTTTGCAACGTTGGCTATTACATGACCGCAGCTTGGAGTGAGGAAGTCTAAACTTGCGTTTGGCCTTTTTAATCACATGAATTTTATAATACGATCCCATTTCCAAAACTTTGTTCCCATCTTGTTTTTGGCCGAGCACGCAGAAATATTTGAAATGTAAACCCATGTCATATCCGATAAATATTTTTTTTTATCTGAACTAGGACACTAGGTGCCCCTGACGTGTATTATTTATTCATAATATCGAAATAAGAAAATAGGACATGCCCTCATGAATGCTTGGAAACTCATACAAAAACAACAAAAAAAAAAACAGATTATAGACATCAACAACAATCGTTACAGAGATCTATATATACAACAATATTACAACAATCACAATGATTCACATATATGTTCAAATGACTCCATAACCTCGCTCCCATTGGTAGCACCAAAAAAAAAAAAATAAAATAGAAGAATTAATTAATGGCAAAGAAAAAAACGCCGGCTCAAAAAAATGAAACATTAAAAAAATCACACTAAACAAAAAAAAAAAATCAAATAAAAACGCAAATAATTTATGCAAATCATGCTTCACATACGGGTAATGATAAAGGAAATTGGCCCCCAATTTGGCACGCTGGTTAATTTTTTTTTTTTTTTTTTTTTTCAGTTTGTTCCTAATCGGTTAACTTCGTTATCCATGTTCCATTCAAGCGACACGGTCCATTCAGCCACTTTTCCCAACGCGTTATCAAGTAATTCACGTTCGGCTTCGGCATCCATGTCCGGGCCGAACTCGATTAACCCTGTAATGTCGTCGGCAACAGCAGTCATGGCATTCACGTCATGACGTTGATTGGTGGCACCAGTTGCGAGTGGCAACGCATGAGTAAAATGATTTGATTGCAAGACCCCAGATGTTGCTTGCGAATGATTCGCAAGCTCATGACGCATTCTTGAATCAATCTCATTATTTTTTTCGTTCACAGCAATATTTGATGAGGCAGGAGACGCTTGATTGGATTGCTTGGCAAATGATTGCGTCAAATCATGATGCGATGAACCATCAGTAAACAAAATGTCATGAGCAATGTCTTTTTTGGTCATCATGAAATGAGCCGGCGTCGAGGTTGCGATCGGAGGAGATGAAAACTTTGCAAATTGAGTGCCTGATTGTGACTGTTGTGATGACGGTGGCTGATGTTGTTCAAGTTGTTGCGTTGCTGCGGTTGAGCGAAATCGATATGGATTCTCAGCAGGTGAAATTTCAGTAGATCTTGATGACTGGTCAGGCATGACCAATTCATTTTCCTTGACCGGCATGAATGGATTATTTGACTGTTGCAATAATAAATTAAGCGTGGACGTATCAGTGCTTGAACTATTGCGCCTTGGTGCTTTAAAATTTGTGTCAGCAATCACGGAATGGTTTGAGATCGTGGCAGATTGTTGTGAATAAAAATTTGCGTCTGGCCGTGCTTGCGTTTGATGCATTGGTTGTGAAGCAGGACGATAAAGATATGACGGCGTGCTATTAATGTTGTTAGCGATGGTGTTAATATTAATATTATTATTCTGAATGTTGGAATTTTTATTGGAGAATGGAGGTGAGACTGATGTACTTGGTGACGGTACGGTTGGTTGAAGGCCAAGTTGTGAAGATGTGAGTGAGTAAGTCGGTTGAACTGATTGCCCTGCATGATCATGAGGCAAACGCTGATGGCTGGAACTACCTTGTGATGTTGCAGGTTGAACAGCAGCTTTTAATAAATAATTAGTATTAAAAAACCTGAATAAGTTGCCATTGTTTAATAACTCACCTGGAAGAAATGCATGACGAGCAAATTGAAATTCGGCTTCAGTTGTTGACATCACTTCCGGTTCGGCTTCTTTCTTTCTCCGTTTAAACGTCTTTTTCGCTTCCGTTTCTCGCTGCCTGGCTAATTTTTTTTCAGCCTTGCGTTGCCTCTCTGCTGCTATTTCAGAAGCCACGCGAGCCTTTTTCATGGCGGCAATCTTTTTGGGACTGAGTTGATTGGCATCATTGGCAAAGTTTAATATCATGACTTGATTTTTCGCTTCAATTAAATTCGATCGGGGTTCATGAACGCTTAACTTGATGGTCTCAAAATCAGAATTGGAACTAACAGTCAATCCTTGCGGTTGTAATTGCTGTGGCATAAAACCTTGAGACAACGGAGGCTGTTGATATTGGTGATATTGAAATAAAGCGTTCTGATGATACGACTGCTCAAGTCTGTGTTGTTGTTGTTGTTGCTGATGATGAGGTTGCTGATTGTATGCCGACTGGGACTGCGGCACAACTTGCGGAGACTGATCGGTAACAGGTAATGAAACGAAATGATTATTCAACACCACGGATGATTGTGCTGCACTATCCGGAGTAAGTTGATTCATGGTCTGGCCGGTCAAGGCGGACGGCTGCAAGTCGGGCCACTGCGCTCTTGAAATTTGAAACCCATCCTCGGTCTGGCCTTGTGGCAAGTTTGGACCATACATTTGTTGTGAAGAATACATGCCATTAGAAAAAGATTCATTAATTAATTCCTGTTTTTGTTTTTGTTGTTGTTGTTGCTGCAGAAGTGCAAGATCTGAAGATGCATAGGGTTGATTCCAATTTTGCAACGTGCCAGTCACCGCAGATGAAATAAACGGCGCGTCACCATAAAACCGGTACCGTTCCGAAATATTATGAATCTGTGAAAAATCTAATGATGCATGATCTGGAGATGGCGGGTAGTTATAAATATCTGATGAAGAGTTCGAAGACACCGAAGACGACAGGTCGTTGGGCACGAGATCAAACATGGCCAATTCTTGAGGGAATGGTGACGGATAAGATTGATTAAGATTTACATGCGTTCCGTCAATGTCGAGTTGATGATTTGATGCCGCCGGATATGAGCTGTAGTGCTGCTGCTGCTGCTGCTGCTGTTGCTGCTGCTGCTGCTGTTGCTGCTGCTGCTGCTGTTGCTGCTGTTGCTGCTGTTGCTGCTGTTTCTGGTGGAACAACTGTTGGTTCGGCTGGATCCGATTCGGCATTGCATTATAAAACTTTGGACTTGGCTGAGTTAATCGATACTGGGCGGTTGAATATTGACCAACCGGTTGCCAGGTTTGAACTTGAGCATATGTACCGTCACGTTGCAATTGTGGCACTTTGGCAGGCAATCCTGATTCGGGTAATTTGCCATCACCAGAATCCAAACCGGCACGCTCTTGCAAGCCGGTAATATAAGTGGTCATTTTTTTTTATCCACTAAAAGGCAAAATGCCTTTTTCCCGCGGTCCCCTTCTTTTTTCTTTTTTTTTTCGTTTTCGATAAGCCTGGAAAAAACAAATAGTAAATTTGGGTTGAAGTACGAGCAATTGTCCCGAACTGTCAAAAACCCGGGCGATGATGGCGACTCGGAAGCGCGCCGTTGGAGTTGCCTATTTTGGGTTTACCGAGTCCATCGATAATGACTGTGCGGCGTGGGTTCGGATGGACCCAAGATAAAAGTCATACTTGCTTTTCCGCTTTTAGACGAAACCATCACGTATATACCATTTATTACATATTTCAATGTCATTCCGGCATTCAATTCAGTGGCAACGACAAGCCATTGAATTGACTGCGTGAATTCAACTACTATTACCAGCACTACCAATTCAACCGCCACTGCTACTCACAACTTCACCAAACGAAAACGGTGTGAACTGGGTGCCATCGCCAATGAAATGCTTCGACATGGCTTCGACCCAATGCAACCTTAAGGAATGCAACATTGCCGAAGTTCCCTCCATGATCACTAAAATGAAAACCGTCAAGCTGAACCATGCGCCAAACAATAAAACGCTGGCGAGCATGCCGCCAGGACCTGCACTCTTAACGTTCAGCGCCGGTTGGAAAGTCATGGACCACAGAACCGTTGACAGTTGAGCGTGCGCGAGCGATAGCGCCCATAGCCGCAGGTAAGATGCCGTATGTGAGACGCATGCCATGCAAAACTCAATCGTGAAAATCACTTGGTGAATCATTATATCACCAAAGTCAAACGGCTCTTCGACCTCCATTTCCTGAACGATAATCGATGAAGCAGACTCGATCGATAGACGCGTATTTTCTTGCTCGCTGGCAATGCTGCTATAACCATGACTAACTGATTGTTTCTTATGCTTCCGACGGAGGTACATTGGCTTTAAAAATAAAAGCCACGGCACGCATGCTATGGCCAATAAGACTAATATCACCTGCAATGCTGCTTGTCCTGGAAAAAGCAAGTCCTGTACCGTACCTGGCGACAGAAACATATCGATCAGAGTGTTCAGCAGTCCAGGTGGTGGCTTATCGATGGCATACCAATCAACGGTCCATTTAAAGACAATCATGAATGCCAAATATCCAAATATTGATACAAGAAACAACAATCCAGGAATAAAATTTCCATAAATATCAATTTTCTGGCCATAAAATCTAAAATTAATAAGCGAAAAGAAAAGTGAATACAACATATGAATAAATCCAATAAGGATTGACAGTTTCATTTTATACGAGTTGCCAAATATCAAGCTGTTCTCGGATCCATGCCACGTAGGATCAAGTCCGAATGGGTACACGCCAGTCTGATTCGCCAAGATCAAGTCTCCTTCGTTCCATGTTTGTGGCCATTGCCAGCCTGGCCTGAATAACGTCATTGATTTTGAAAAAATGTCGTTATAAATGAGACCGGTGTACATTGCAAACACACCCATCATCAGTATCACATATCTGCCCGTGAAAATCATGTCAAACATTTCGTCTCGGTTAGCTATTTTGCCAATTTTTTGCTCGTACGCTATAAGCGCAACACCAGCCAAAAACATGATTGCGCCATGACCCAGATCTCCAAACATTATCGCAAACATAAACGGGAATGTTACTATTGCTGGTAAACCAGGGTTGACTTCTTGATATTGCGATATTCCATATGCATCGATGATGGTTTGGAATGTCTCGGTAAATTTATTTGTGCGGTAATACGTTGGCGGAGTTCTTGTGGTTTGAAGTTCGTTTAAAACGCATGGCGCATCAAGGCCAGATGTTTCAGTCACTTCCGTCAGGCTTTGTCGTAGCTCTGATAATTGGTCAGTTGGCACCCATCCCTCTGCAATCAAGATCTTCCGGGTTGGATCATAGCTGAACATGTTGAGTGCAGCATAAATTGCTCTTTCCTTTTGCGCTATGATTAGCCATGACTCAATGTGATTCGAAATCTCTTCAAGTTCAGTCCTAAGCGTTAATTCCGTGTGCGCTACAACGTCCTCAACATCGTCAATCGCACCATTGACTTCTCTAATCTGATCACGACGAATGACCAGATCTTCATTGACGGCATGAATATTGGCTTCGAGTGACTCTGCAAGCTTTTGTACCTTTGCCAGAATGCCGGCTCCGTGTGCAAATACGACAAACACGCTTTTAGGAACGTCTTCACCAGATTTGGGATCTTTTATTGAAGCTTCGATATCTGAGTTTCGTATCAACATGTTTCCTCTAAGCGAACGCCATAAAATTCGTTCGAGCGTACCAAGCTTGTCTCTGGCTATCACACCGGCGACAAAGCTAATGTTAGCATTGGAAATAGTTTGAGATCTTGATGGCTCGCCGGATTCGAGGTCATGAATTAATAACGGCGCATTATCAGCATTATCAACTGACATTCTTAGCTCAATTGGGACACTATACGCCTTTTTTTTTTCAAGTTTTAGTATTAATTATTACGGCCTTAATTGTTATTTTTTAAACTTACCTGATCGAAAATTTCACCAGCTGTAATAAGAACATGTCTAATTTCAAATAACTCTGATTGCTTGCTCAACAGTGTTTCATTAGATTCCATCAGTTGGCTTATTCTTTCTTCGAGATCATTGGCCCTATTGGCCAATTCATCAATCTCGCTGGCGTGAGGAGCGGCTGAGACGTTAACATGATCGGGGATCTTTTTTGGCTTGATTTTAACCTTGCTCATGCATTTTTTGAAATAGTTTAACTGTCTAGTTATTTCATCAAGTCTTCTAATCTCTTTGACAAATGTGCGGTTAAACGCAGTCGAATCAGCATTTAGCTATAGTTTGGTTAGCATATATATATATACCACCTTGAGAAATGATTTCATGAAAATTTTTTTTATTACATCTGTAAATTGAATTAAGTCACGTTCTCCAAGCGAAGCAATTATCTCTCTGCTGACTTCAGATGCGACTACGATCTGGCAAAGACACATCGGCGCGGACCCTGCAATTGCTTTGGATTAACCATGTTGCCCCACGCTGACCAGATCCATGCGATACTTACGAAAAATTGCTTCGTTTACCATTATTGCCTGCCAGACTATATGACCTAGGGTCTATTGAATTTATATGTAACGTTGGCACCAGGGCTATGTATAGACCTATTTTGTTATCTTCTATAGCCCGTGCTGTTTTGATATCATTATGTGTGGGGAATGCGCAGATCGATGAGGCAGCTGTCACGTTATAATCGCCCCGCCCTAATACGTCATAGATTTCGCGATAAGAACTCACATCAGAACACGATAAAAATCAATGATTCACGCCGTACCGCAAACCTATAATACTTGTATTCAATGTAATGCGTACAATTTATCGAAAACCAAAACAGTAAACTAGACCCATGCCAAAATCTTAATCCTTAATAGTTACGTAATCCTATGAACAATGTTCTCGTTAACACTTTGCAATTCACATGAGCTCAACTACATGCCAGAGACACAGGAAAAACAAATGTGCTATTATTTATCTACGGTGCTTGACTTATTCTTAGTAATCCTAATTCTTGCTCTCCCTACCCCGGTTGGCATATTAATCTGCCAAGCTGCTTGATCCAAGCATCGCAACTCTAGAGGGATGTTTCATAATTTCATAGGCCGAGTCGTGGGATCTAATAGTCCAAGCGATTCCGGGTTTCACGCCACAGCAACATGACTGTTTGGAATTCTGTACGTGTTGCCATTTCGTTGTACTGACCACTTTGATATGGTCCATCACACTTTGAAGCAAAACGACTTGTTCAATAATATGCTATTCTTGTCGAACTTGTGTCCATAGTAATTATTATTATTATTATTATTATTATTGATTTTAAGTACACATGAAACTATTCAGGTATGGTGTACTGTGTAGTTGGTAAATCAAAATTAAAACCAAACTGTGCCAATTTGGGTACACGTGTCCATAATATGTTTCAGAAATGGGCCTTTTCTGTTCATTCCCAATTGGCAGCTATCGTCGTGTCACGATAGAGTCGCGATATAATAAACATTCTTCTTCCACAGTTGCCAACGCCACTGTTCCGAACGATTATGCAACTCCTTTGGCAGCAGCCAGATGTCGCATTCAATACTCTATATTGAGTTGGACGGATGATTTCCCAAATTTAATCAGAGTTATGCCGTTTGTACTATGTAATGGCCCAGCAACATTCCAATGGCCGATAAATCAGGATTTCGAGCTTGTCTAGATCAGTTTCTTGTGGTGTATATATACTTAAATCTTAGTGTTTCTGAAACATGAAAAGGAGCACTGTGCTTGTAATCTTCTTTGCCTGTAATTCTCCCTTATGCAATTCCCGGTCTATATGTTTTTTTTCCTTTAATCCATAATTTTCAAATCATAATATCCAAATACCAGCATAATATAAAAACTCCATCAAAAAAATCAAGTGGCTTGCGCAATTCTTAGCCGGCCATATATTACGTCTCCGGCATTGCCCAAAATTGCGAAATCTGCAAACCGGTCAGGCTCGTCGATAGCCTCGACCGAATATGCATAGTCATACACAAACCTTTCAAGAATGTCTTGCAATCCAAACTCATCATCATTCCAAATTGCGAGCTTGGGATTGAATAATTCGATTTCAAATAACATGGCACCGATATGCTGCCTCTGCAACGCGGTTACCATGCTTGAACCGACCGCGAGCAATAATCCAATTGTGGTAAGCGTGTAAGTAAACATGACACGGTTTAATTTTGAATTAGAATCGAAAAGTTCTCGAGTCACGAGATAGAATGTGGCCAGCAATTCAACTTCGATGGTCATCATTCTTAACCACCATGATGCATTTTGACATGCTTTTCCCTTAAATTTAAACTTCTGTTTTATATGCGACAAACATAACAACGCACGATCGGTTACTGTCCAATTCTCATCCACTGCTCCCGTGAAAAACACGGCAATGTCGGGTGAAATGCCAAACTGGTTCGTGAACACCCTGATGTAGGCCGCCGCGTAAAGTCCAATTACGGCAAACACAAAAGTATAACTGCCACTGATGTCTGGTAAAAATAAAACCTGCCGGTTAAACAAAAATTTAAGGCCATATTGAGCAACGAGTGCGAAAGCAGCAGCACTGACAATCACGGCAACAGAAATGACTACTGCCAATATCTTGCACAGCAGCCCTTGAATAGGGCGGAACTTTAATTTGCGGTTAATTCTAATGTATGAAAAATACGGAACAGAAATCCGATTCGGAACGCAAACTTGAAATCGTGATTGCAAAAGGCTTGCAAGCGCATGATCGTTGATGCTTGACGTGTCGACCCTCTGAGCTATCGATATCATAGGCTCTAGAATTTCCACCGGACTCGACGTTACCAAAACTGGCAACAAAACTAAAAATAACAGGCTGTAGTCAAATAGACTCACCATCTTAAAAACAAGTTTTTAAATGGCGATGCTCCGGTCGTTCGAACTCGTTGTCGTTGCCGTTGTTTGTCGAACGCCCATAGAAAACGTGCTGAGAAGTCAGCGGGTTTAGTAGCATGGTGAGGCTAACTAATTGTAATTGTGGTTCATTGTGGCTAGGCGAAAAAGATAAAACTAAGAAAATAGGAAAATCCCAAAAATATTAGCAAGATTTTCCAATAACAAAAATCTTCTTATTATTTGTTTGTAAAAATCTACTCACTTAACGTCAACGTCGTAAGTAACGTTTGGGGGGTTTGATTTTATCAGAACGCAGAGAACGGCATGTGAAGGAGTTCCTGTATTTGGCATTTATCGGCACAAACAACGACGTTGGCTTCCATTCGTATTTGTTCATTAAAATTACAATTAACCATCATACTATATAGTATCATGTATAGCCAACCGTTAAACCACAGCAATCACGTCTCCCAATTTACACACATTAAATGGGATAAAACTACATCAATTGATTCTACGCATGTATGAGGTATAACAATAATAATATATACATAAAACACTTAATTCTTCAATAATCGCTGCTCCTGATACACTGGAACACCAGACTATTCGCACATCCTCCTTCATCGCCATCTTTAACAAGGAGTTTCAAGCTTGTCCAAGACAACGAATACTTAAGCAACGTCACCATATCTTCACCGTTGCCTGTATTGTGATTCGACTTTCCAAGGCATGGAAACAAATTGGTATCCAACCCAACCGCTGCCATAACCGTAGAATTGACATCCCCCTTCTCCTCCCAAAGTTCAAATTTGCTTTCATTTACTTCACCACACCCGAACCCGAATATAACGCAACCCATGTCTTTGGGCCGATGATCCCATAGAATTGCTTCATTGGTTGCCGCAAACGAGCACATGTTTGACGTAACATTCTTAAATGATTGCGTCAAATGATCCGGATAGCCAAGCATGTCTCAGATTATTTAAAAGACAGCCATACGGGAATAATGATGTCAATGGCCTTGAAGTTTGCCAGAAGCAGAAGCCCCGGGCCAAGCTTAAAAGTTATCTCAAGATCATCCTGCGTTGGCTTATCCTCTAATCACACAAAATGCCTCAGATGAACTTTGCCCTTCTTCCATAACTTTCCAGACGGTCATTCTCCACAAAATTATCTCCAAATAATTTGGCAAAAAAATGGGTAATAGGAATGGCCTTTGTTTTCACTAAAGCAGATTATTGGTAAAAACTCATCGGCAGCAAATAGGACAGAACTGCAATAATCTCGCCTACTTGTCCGATATTCACTAGTTCACCAAATACCTGCTCTAAAAAGTCTTCTAACATACGGTGACGCTCCCGAAAGTCCAACATGATCTTCGTAGATGCAAGAGCCACCAATGCAGGATCCTCCGGTTGGCACGTTTTAATCATATCCCGCTGCGGCATTACTGTAAGCACATCGCGCATATAGCTAGTCACCAAATTTTCCGCCAAAGTGGAACTAGAAATGCCAATCTGCATGCGGTACGATGAGAGCGCGACCGATTTCAAATTGTTACGGTTTCGAGAGTGCAAGCTGTAAAACGCCATCAACTTCTAAACCTGAATCTAGTAATGCTCACCAGAACGGCC
The DNA here is from genome assembly GCF_038497905.1 of Lipomyces japonicus. Lineage (NCBI taxonomy): Eukaryota > Fungi > Ascomycota > Lipomycetes > Lipomycetales > Lipomycetaceae > Lipomyces > Lipomyces japonicus. The sequence continues at coordinate 56,249 of NW_027117859.1, forward strand.
CTTCCAATACGCAAAATCTAAGCATATTGCTTATTTAAACCGTTTGCATATGGAAATACTTTGTTGACTTTCGCGCGTTTTGAGTTCCTACTCTCAGAATTCGTGCGATCTACTGCCCACCAAGTGTCAATTTCGTAAAACGGTGGCACCAGGTCTTTATTCAGACTAGTTGCGCTTCGACCACAAGACGTTTGCGTCCAGAAAAACTCCAAAAAGCATCCAATTTTCTCCCTGGACGAAATTTGCTTTATTCTTTAAGTTCTGTTGTTCATTGAAATGTATCGTGCACGCCTTTCGGAACGCCTTAAAGTGAGCTTGCTTTCCTCCGACAGACCACGAGCTTCGTCGATACACATCACGGCAAACCTGTGGTTTCTTTGTGCCTGCGCGATAATCACGGGCTCGTGATTAGTCTTCATCAACTGGAGACCGGGAATACCATCCCCAAACCGACGCTCTTCGTCATGAAAAACTCGGATCTCATCCGTGCTACTGGCGTAGATCGAATCAATGCAATCAGCGTACTTTTTTGAAATTCTTTACAATCCGGATGGTATTGCGCGAGCAAATGATACCGAGGTTCAACACCTTGCTTTTCGGCTTCAGCTATTTGTTTCACGACCATAAATGAATAAAATTTGCCAAAACATAATAGCTTAGTCCCTCGTGCGTACGTTTCTCATCGCATTCGGGACTTTTGAACGTAGCGAATACACACTGCCATTGGAAACAGCAAAACTGTCATACAACAAACGCCTTGGCAATTTGCCAACTGTTTAATCGCGAACAACTTTCCGATGCCAGATAAACCTGCAACCGAAGTATCTTAACGCTGAAAATGCTTCAGTAATACACTGCTCCGCACTCCAGTCAGTCCAGGGCGTTCCTTGTGCTCAAAAGCCGTACTAGATTTGTCGATTGAAACACTGTACGCCTCCGAGTCCTGCGAGTTCTGTGGCTCATGGATACTCCTCGGAACAAACGGCCTCAACAATCCTGTGCAATTGGTTGCATCAATGTTTAAAGCACTGGCAAGTTTCGAATAAGCGCTGTATAGTGTATAATAGATCGGCCGGCCTCTTAATTTTTAAATATTGCAAGTCTTCGGTCAAAGTATCATGGCTTTCACCTGAGGTGAGTTTATCTGTTAGGTATAGCAATTAACGCGTACAAAAATGTGCCAATCTCTCATGAAACGGCTTCGGTCCCAGGATAATGTATAAATTAGGTAGATCAAATGCACCCCGAACTTCTTCGACTGACGTGAAATTCTTCTATTCATGTCTTATCTCGGCCGAGCAGCTATCCAACCGACGACTCGTCAGAACTTATGTGTACTGGTAACTGATTCAACAAGAAACCACAAACAATGGTTACGATGAATATTGATGGCAAGCTGTAAACTGGATGTGGTCTTAAACGTAATTTCTGGCACGTGAGCTAACGATTCCTTAGTCAGGACACTGCCACAAAATATATACGCTTAAACGAACACGGAAAAAAAAATTTAAAGAAAGAAAAAGTCAAGAAAATAAAGAAAAAAAGTGGAGTCCCTCCCCATTTATACTTATCGCCCTACCAGCTCTCCCTCGTGGGTCAACTTACTCGCCCCATCTGAATATGCCTATAATTCTTCTGTCTCCAGCTCTCGTGGAAATGGACTACGTTCCTCGTCGGCCTGCTAATTTTCAATACACTGTTTTTCTATTATCCGATGCCATCGATTTTCGCCAACAACTGGACGCTGAAATTTAAACGCCGCCCATACCACCTCACCGTAGGGCAATACGATCGCCATCATCGAGACATCTCTTATGCTATTGGCTCATCTGTTTATCTAAGCACACGAAACCTAAGAGTTATTGAGAATGCCACTCAACAACAACTTGTGCCCAAATTGCGTGGTAGCTTCGTCGGACCCTTCAAAATACTATGTATCGCTTGTCCGTTCAGCCGAAAACACACGTACTCCTATAATCAAGTCTTCCATGGATTTCCGTCGCTATACAGATGGCTCCGTTGACTTTAAAATGGATGAAATCCTTGATTCCACAAATTCCTGACCGACAAAGGTCAAGCACGCTGGGGTGGGAGCGGGAAAACTGGAGCTGCAACCCTTCTTATGGGGCTGTGTGGCAAAAAGCAGCGCTAGTGTCTTGACGGAAAAGTACCAGTGGGGACACGTGTCTCCGACTTGGAAATGGCAATCGGCAGTAGCGGCACTCATCCTGCTACGGGTGCAGTCTAACTTGAGTTACAATGCACATCATACAATCGGTCCGCACGGAGCACAGCCTGCACACATGCCACCGGATTCCTTTCTTCCTCCGGAAGGGTACGAGCTCTCGCAGGCCTTCTTCAAACGGATTTACCAGCTCATCGCATCGCGTGAACCTCCACTGTGCCCTCAACCGCCGAGAAACGACTCGGAATATTGGCCCAAGCGCTGGCGCACGGTGGAACAGCTTTATAAGTGGCGACCTCTCGCCGCGGAAGCAGCTCACTTAGTCTCATTAGATCATCTCCCCACATCATCACTGCTCTCACCAGAGTGGCTACTCGACCACAACAAGGCCGGGTTGCCAGACCCTTCCCAATATGCATTGTGTCAAGAGGGGCTGGATACTGCAGCCCACCGCATCTATGAATGTCCCTTGGTTGCTATACACTGTGACTTCTGGTCACCCCACTGTCAGGACCCCTGGAAATTACCCGGGCCAAATTCCATGCTGCCGCTGTCTCTGCCATACAGAACTTGCACCACGCACGTCGGCGTATCCCATTTCACGGGGACCCTAGTGAAACCGCGATTACCATTCGGTCTGCCTTCGTTGGGAGCCATTCAAGATAGATAGCCAATAGTTTGAGGAGTCTTTGGGTTCTGTGGGTATCCTTTGTCCTTCCTGCTTATTCCTTGTCATGCTTATTGCTCTTTTTGTTTTCTTTTTCCTCTTTTCATATTACTTTTATGCTGTGGTATACTTATTTCCTCTACTTTCTTATATGCCGATATGGTTAATGTTCAATATTTATTTATAGAATAATATAAATCGGGGTGCTGTATGTGTAAACAAGCGCACATAAGATGTACAGTAAGCTAGCTAGGGTATAAATGGAGGAATGGTTAGGGTAGAATAGTGTGTATTCTAAGAGCAACGTTTCCCCTGTATGCCCAGTTCGTCATCCCATTTAAGACTAACTGGTTTGGCATACAGGTATTGGATAGATATATATTAATAGATCCCAATTAAGACTAACTGGTTTGGCATACAGGCTACGAAGTCCCGCACCCTGTTACAATATGACTCCTTTTTAATAAGACGTGGGTTAGGGTAAACGGCGCATTTCGACTTTTCGGGCGTTTTGATGCCTTTTTTCTTTCCGAACACAATCAGAGTCAACTAGTATTGCAAATGGCTTCAATAAGGTCGGCATTGAGGCCATGGCTTGTCTCTAACGCAGTTAGCCGGTTTCAGGTTTATAGAAGTGTAACATGTATGAATTCATTTTTTTTTTTTTTTTTTTTTTTACTGGGAATGGCGTTTAAATTACTAACGGACGTTGAGCAGTCAAAAGAGGAATAAGTTCAACCAACATTCCCCGAAAAGACAATGATGACAATGAAGAGTCATTGTTTGGCAAGATTGCACCTAGAACTGAAAAGGAATCAACACGATTTAAGCAACTTGAGATGTCGATGGAGCGCGCCAGGCTGGCAGAATTGGAACAAAAACGTGAATTAAGTGAAGATGAAAAAGAGAGGGCAAAGATTGATCGAGAAATTGAAGAATCACTTGGTAATTTCCAAGAAGAATACAAGTCAACGTCGTCTACTACTCCGACTGGTGCCGTGGTGAACAAGCCAGAAGATGATCAGGCGTTGCAGGAAATCATTCGTCCCAAACCTCAAACTGCGGTCGACCTCTTGCTAGGCCCGTTGCAAAAAGCGGTTTACCTTAAACAGACTACTGGCGAGGAAAATCCGTTGATTACCGGTCGAGAATTTAAATTAAATCTTAGCAAACGTGATTTGGAATTATTAGAACCAAGTATCAGATTAAAGTCACAAACCCAAACCGGCAGTGTTAAGAAAGTCACGCCATTGTTGAGATCGCTCAGGCGTATGAATGTTAAGCGAGCTATTGCTCATTGTCATTTCAATACCAAAAAAGTTTCAAAACCTATTGAAGACTTGTTATTAAAAGGTTTAGAACACGCAAAAGCGCTCGGCATCCCTGAGGAAGGCTTATATATCGAACAGATTTGGTCTGGAAAGGAGCCAAAGCCGATTACTACTCATTCTAAACAAATTCATTATCGAGGAAGAGGAAGAAGTGGATTGTTTAAAAGACGAGAACATCATGTTCAGATAATTTTGCGCACGCCTGTTACCAAGGAAAGAATAGCGAGGGAGAAAGCTCGAAAGGTGTCAAAACGAAAGCCTTTCATTCAATTACCAAACACGCCTTTCTATGACAAGAGTTCTTCTCATTATACTTGGTAAAATAAATTTTTCAACTGATTGTATACTTGTACATATTTAAATGAAAAAACGTGTTCAACATTATAAAAGATCATAATCAAACCAAAAAGAAAAAAAACATTAAAACATTAAAACCATCGGGTAATTAGATAATAAGATGCTCCCACAAAACGTATAGCAGCCATGGCCGCCACAGTCCATAGAATAACTCTTAAGTACATGTCTGCAATGAAGTTTTCTCGGTCCGTAAGGCTGGTATCAGTTTGGCTATCGCTATCCGAATGCAGCCTTGACAACCCGGCAGTTTGCAATACCACTGCAATAATGATAAAATTACTCAGCATCCATAACAAAACGACGCCAGATCGGACCAAAGCATAATAGTCCTTTTCCTTATTTTCTTTAGAATCCCCGCCTCGATCCTTTTCAACAGGCTTTTGAAGAACCAATAATTCATTTTCATATGCCTTGTCTATTTCTTCAGCTTTTGTAGGAAGCGCAATCTTGATCCGGCCCTTTTCGTTAGTCTTTGCCACGCCAAGATCGAGCTTGCGACCGGTGTCACCCTTAGTACCCCAAGAAATATCATGAATATTACAAAACGCGTAAACATTCAGAACATTGATGTATGACGGCGAAATAAGAATATACTGGACAAACTAAGATAGTGTTAATACATCTTCTTAATGGATAGTGTTAATACATCTTTTTAATGGTTCAATATATATCGCCAAAAAAAAAAAAAAAAAAAAAAAGAGCATGCTTACTGAAGTGAACATATGACCGATTTGAAAAAACATGATAGATGCGACAAAATAAAGAACGTATGTAGAACCAAGCGAAACCAAAATTCCTCTTAAAACCGAATTTGTGAAAAAATCTTTAGCCGTTATGCCACCGTCGGCGGCTTTAGATGCTATCACATCTTGAACTGCCTTCACGGAGATGAATACGATCGCAAATATCAAGTAACACATAAGGATGGCAAAAAATATCACCATAATAAGATAAAAGTACTTGGTACCCTTTGGCCTGTTACCGAACGACAAAATAAAGCAAGTAACCAAGCAGCCGATATATAACCATTCAAACACTACACTTAAGGCCCGCCCAGGAGAAAAATTTAAGCTATCAGAGCCCAAATTGACAGTAAGAAGACGAAACACAAGAAAAAAATTGCCAATGGCAAACCATGAAAACAAGAGAGAAAACAATTGATAGGCAAATTCAAGATGAAGCATGATCTTGCGGAAAAATGAATGTCTTGAGCGCCAAATATTGAACGCGTGTGTAAGAGAGTAAAGAGCAGCAAAAAAAGACCCGTTAAGCCATCGTCTTCTTTGAAGAATTAACTCATCAAGTTCTGCGGGAACATCAGTTTCGGCAGATGCTGCTTTGACGTAGCGAAGAAGCCAAGCCTGATTACGCTTGGATACCAATTCGTAACAGAGAATGCGATCTTCTGCAAGGTACATGTTGGCAGTAAAGATGCCAGCACCAGAGTCATGTAATGTTTCGCCCTTGAAGTATTTCTCTAAAGGACCAGTATTGTTGACATCGTTTAAAAGAGCTGTATATCGGTAAGCCGAAAACGCGCCAGGCAATACTGAAATAAATCCAAATGCAGACTCCAGTGGCTTATCAAGAATATTTGACATTTTGTATTCAAAATTTTGAGCTGCCACTAGAGGGTTCAGTAAGTTTCGCCCAGCTTTGCCTAAATCTGCTTTAATCTCTCCGCATGCGCCTCCCACATTAGGGTACTTGTCGAATTCTTTCCAAAGATGGTAGATTGAATCGGACGATGGTTGAGTGCCAGCATCAAGCAAAACACAAACCTTGGGTTCTAATATGGGACCAAAAGCTTCAAAAAACCAACGATGCGAATTGATTTTCTTTTGATTTTTTTCCTTCAAGCAAAAAAGCATCTGGACGGGGAAGATTTCATGCTTGCTGCTTCCACTAATATTATCGGCAAATAAAACTTTTGGTTCGGTAGATGAAATACCGACCTTGGTTGTGTACTCGTAAAGATGGGCAGTGACATCCTTGTCGTCAACAACATTAACGGCAACTCCCTCTTGATAACAGCCTAACGCAGCCATTACCGAACGAGCGCGAGGATTGATCTTTTCACGACCGTCAGCGACTACGCAAACCACTACTTTTTTCCATCCTTCCTTTCCCCAAGTTTGAGACCGCTTGTGCTTGCAAAGGTTGTAAATGTTTTGAAAGACGCCCTTTAGTGTACGGGCCAAAAGTTTGTCGTCCTCGTTATACATAGTAACGACGATGAAAAGCTCGGTTTGTCGTGGATTGGGATAAAGTCTTTGCCTAAGTGTAAAGTTTTCATTGGGAAAATCAGCCGGCGTGGTCGTGGCAGCGGTGTATCGCATGTGAGTAAACTCTCGCTCCGACTCATTGCCGATTTTGGACAGTAATTTCTGAGACACGGGGCAGTCAAGAACTAGATTGCCACGAAACAAGCGAACTCTTTTTGTGGTTAGATGACGCCTGGGATGATTTCCTTCTTCAGGAATAGGCCAAGATGGATCGACAGTGTCATCTGGCTCGAGGTCTTGTTGAAAGTCTTCGGCGGCGAAAACGTTCGGGCCGTACCCATCAGCAAGAATAGACTCAAATGGCGGTCTCTGCTCGTATGGATGCAGATCTGGGCGTTGACGATCTGAATAGGGCAAAAATTCATCTTCATTCTCATCCTCGGTATAATCACCCTCGTCGAAATCTTCTTCGTCATCGTAGGTGTTAATTTCGTAGCTTTCACCTTTGCCCCAAGGAGTTGGACTGTATGAAGACCCAATATAGGACGGGTCAGGAGAACCAGAGCGGTAGTATGCGCTCTCCTGGTCAGGATATAGATGTTCTCCGTGCTCAACTGTTCCTGGCGGCGCCGGATAGTTGGTCAAGGGGTACATTTCGTCTTGCGTGTTGTACAGCTCTGCACCAGGCGTAGCATCTTCGCCAGCATACGCGTTTTCAGGCATTGCAGGCAGCGGACTTATTGGGCGATGAGTCGTCTGAGTGTAGGGTTGATAGGTATTGTATGCCTGTTGGTTGTAATAGGGATCAGGGGCAGCTGGCGCAGAGTACGTGTGCGCACCTGCTGACGACAGATGTTCGGCTTCAGCACTGTCGTACTGGTTTTCGTCTGAACTATAGCGCTCATGAGCAGCAGGAGGATCGTTATAAGGATAAGTTTGAGGAATTGGCGGACTTGATCCCAAGAAAGGGTTCGCGTGGCCTGCCAGAACGGTTAAAAAAAAAAAAAGAAAGAGAGAGAGATGCACAGTATGTCGCCTTCCGGGACCATAAATACACTTACTATTGTTTTGACTGCTATTCGATCCGCTCGTCATAATGAACTAAACCGATGTACGGCCTGAAAAAAAATCGAGAGTGGGTGGGATTTTGTAGTTGGGCCGTGGTGGGTGAGAAAGGAGGCTGGCTCGAAGCGACTGCGGCTGCTTTTCGCCTATGAATAGTATTCAGGCACAGCCGCACAGCTGCCAAACTTTACTTTAATAAATAAATGCGCGTCACGTGATGCACGCAGGGTAATCGTTGGAGTGGGATAAATTTATGGCGCTCGAACAACGATTTTGCTCAGCACAGGTTAAAACATGTCTATTCGAACCAAGCCAGCCAAGGTGGTGAAAGAAAAAAAGCCGGTAGGTCAGAATGGCCTGCAAATGACCGTCAAGAGGCAGATTGACGTGCGGGACGATAACGGGCCGACTCTTGTCCGGTCCAAATCAAAATCGTTTGGCTCCCTGCTCAAGGAACTTGAGGCGCAGCAGGCAGAGGTCTACAATCAAAACAAAAACACGGTTATCACTCGGGGCCTAATGGGCGAGGGCGAGATCACGTTTACGGTAGAGAAAAAAAAGAAAAAGCCGAGGAACATTGACGAATTGGAATTGGACGACGGTGACGACGACGGATCTGAGTATAGCAGGCGCAAGGAACGGGATAGTGGTAGAAAATCTCAACGATTTGCAGGCCGACGAAGTGGTAAGTTGTGTTGATCGGCTTGAGTTTATTTTTCTAACGATTTTTTTTTTTTTTTTTTTTTGCAGCTAGTAAAAACGTGTTTCGCAAAATGGCTTGATACATGTGAAAAACTTGCGCTACCACATGCTATTTTTTTTTCTTGTACCATAGGGCTGATTGCATAACAAGGCGTGTTGAATTCTTTTTGTTCAGTTGTTATTTGAATCGTACAACGTATATATTATATAATGTACAATAATACAATTATTTGACTTTTACACAAAACACAAGATGCAAGCATGATAAATCAACACCAATAAAACCCCCCAAATAACGCCGTGATGAATTGTTTAAAACTATTTTTGCAACGCATCATGCTCATGCCTGATGCGTTTTTTCGTTCATTTTCCGCTACTCGGAATCTTTATAGTCATAACCGAGAGCTCTCCAAAACGTTTCCCGTCGTTTTCGCCGAGCATCCGCCAGCATCTTTAGCTCGGCCTCCCGCATCGTGTCGCCTGAGTCCATGCCTAGCGGACTTTCTCGCGCAGGACAAGGTAAAATTGACGGAGCAGCTACTGTAAATACTGCAATTACAAAAGTAGTTGAGAATATTGAGGTGGTTAACCGTGATCGGGCAGCGGCATTGAGACGCATATTTTTTATCCTTGGAATCGATTGATCTGACCACCCAGCAGCCAAGGAACCGGCTAATATTTATCTGAGAATTGTACTTTTCGTTTTGCAAAGTCCAACTCTCTTCAATTGTACATGAATACCCTTGAATACCGGCAATTTAATCGAGTCGTCTTTATGCACACTTTTGTGGATTCGAAGAGAATTTTGAACGCGGCTCTCGCACTGCTTTGCTTCAGACTCGTTGTGATTGGCTACTCGAATACGTAGTGTCTACCCCGGGTAACCCCGCTAGATGGTTACCCGGCCTAATCGGGACAATTATATATTGAATTCAAATTAATAGCAATGACCAGACGGAAAAGTTGAAAGGCGACATGGGATGGAGAGATATTTTAGACTTGTGAATAGAAGCACGTGAAGCTCCTTTAGTTCTTGTCTCGTAGCGTCAAATAAAAAAATAAAAAAAAGAAAAAGTGGCTTGCAGATTGCGACATTTCGCTCTATCGTATAATAATAGATAATAGCTCGGGGTTTCCAGAACTACTGTAATATTTAAACTGCTTCTCGGAGGTGTGACTTGTCAATTGCTTATCATTGGCCCCCAACTATTTAGTATTCATTGTATTTTTATTGCTACATCTTTATACCAATTTTGTTGTTATTCGAAGCTTTAAACGGTCCGATACTTGTCCTTTGTTGGCTCAGCATTGATCATTCCGCCCATGCTGTTTTGTGTTCAGCGATTCCGATGATCTGTGGCCAATAACGTTTGATTTTGAGCTCTCATGGTTCCTGTGCCGTCAGCTAGCATGACTGTTTCTTCGTCAGTCAGTGCGAGCACGATTTCTTCCTTTCATATTTATCTTCGATCATGCAAACGCATCCTTGCTCTTGGTATGTTGGTACAAATTTGACTTGGCAACCTCCACATCTGAAATATTGGGCAATTATTTACTTTTTATTATTTTGAAACAATACCTTACTGACTCTGCGTTTAGTCGGAGCCGGGCTTTCTGCTTCGTCTGGCCTACCAACATTTCGGGGTGCCGGTGGACTATGGGGCAACCATGACGCCATGGAACTAGCTACTCCAGAGGCATTCAGTAACGACCCCTCACTAGTCTGGCAAGTATGTTTAATAAAAATATGGGAATACCTTTGTTCAATCACACGCTGACGATGTATTTTGTAGTTCTACTCATCAAGACGAGGTGCCGCTCTCGCTGCTAAGCCCAACAGGGCACACTATGCATTAGCCGAATTGGCTAGACGAATGCCTGAATTCTTAACACTCACACAAAATGTTGACGGTACGTGGAATGTATCTGCGGAGATTTTTCTTTTTTTTTTTTTTTAATTTCTTTATTCATGACTAATTTTTTTTTTTTCGTTTATTTCTTTTTACGTCAAAGGCTTATCTACTCGTGCCAATCACCCGCCAGAGCAGCTCCTACACCTTCATGGCAGTCTATTTACTCTTAAATGCACATCTTTCTACTGCGATTTTTCTGAAGACAATAACTTTAAACATCCATTGACTCCTCAACTTGCAAGCGCAGGTGAGGCATCTTCTTATTCCCATATCCCATCCTCAGGTCTTCCACACTGCCCCAAGTGCAGCGAAGGTCTTCTGCGACCCGGCGTTGTTTGGTTTGGCGAATCATTACCTTGGCGTGTGGTGCAGAATGCCGATAATTTCATATCATCTGGTCATGTCGACTTGGTTTTGGTTATTGGTACGTCGGGCACGGTGTATCCTGCCGCAGGCTACGTTGATCGGGTCATTATGCAAGGCGGCAAAGTTGCCATATTTAATATTGACGTCAGCCATGATATTGATGACACTGAAGACATTGAATTCGAGGAACCTGAATCTTTAAACGATAGATCTACTTGGCTCTTTGAAGGCGACGCTGCCGAATGGGTCCCATTGGCACTCGAACCGATTATTGGCAAGGTCGAAGTTCCAGTTGCTATTTAAGTTTACACCAAACTTGTTCTTTTTTTTTGTGTGTGTGTCATATGGCGTTGAATTTTTTATTTACTGAGGCTTTTCCGTTTTTTTCGTTCACTTTTGAAAATAGTAGATATTAATTTTGTATATATCCTAAAAAAAAATAACTGCACTTTGATCCGCTATCAAGTCATTGGGTTCTTTTATTAACTCTAAATTTTTTATCATGTACAATATAAATGAAAATGCAGTTTTCAACGCCTTAGAATCCATCACTGCCATTAAATCCAGAGAACCCACAAAGTAAAAAGATTTTTAAATACGGTTTTTTGGATATCGAATTTGCCCAATTCCATGCACTGGTCAATCGTCCATCAATACACGATCCGGCATCTTGGAAATTATCGGCTCCGGATCCATCAAACGCATGCTTAAAGAAATCACACAATATAGTTTTCTTTAAATCCTGTACCGTACCAAACTGGCTCTCGATCCAGTCATGCACGAACGGATCCCTGGCAACATTATCGATATTGTTAATCACGAGATCGAGAGGATTAAGGATCTGAGGTACTTGTAAATACTTGTCCAAGAAAAACCAGGCGTTTGGTACTGACCGGTCACCAAGATGAACCACTGATGAACCGATCCATGATTTGGCCCGCTTTTGTGCGGTAGATATTACGACTTGCATGGCACGGCCGACCGCGGGACAATTCTGCACTCGGTTGAGCCCCTGGCCGGTGTCCACAAGACGGTACCGCCCATGAGTTGAAAGTAAATCCTGATCGGCAAGACTCCAAAGCATAAACATGTCGTTCATAATGATTGACCATAATGTTAACGACTGGTTAACGTAGTAATACTGTTTCTCATGATTATGCGACAGCCTTGCGCCTCCGCGGCCATATGAAATCCCCAATGCGTACTCTCCCTCAGCTTTCTCTGGGTTAAAATTCTGTTGAAGAAATCTTTGAATTTTCTCCACCGGATTTTTGTTTGATCTTAAATATGAGTGATTGTCACCAATCGAGTATAAGCATTGCCGGATATCGTCTTGACTTATAATTCCCGGCTTGGCGTATCTTTTTGCTAAAGTTTCAATCGCTTTTTCCTTCTGCTTAATCTCGGCCTGAATCTGTGCTCGTTTCTTATGCTCGGGATAAATTTCTGCAGTGGCTGGAATTACGAGAGCATCTGACAAGACTGCAAGTGAATCCTTGGCTTCTAGGAAAGAATTAACTGTCAAAATCGGCATGTACAAGTCAAACTCCATGACGCCTTGCACTTCTGGCAACCGCGAATCCATTACCATGTACATCAACTTCCCGAAACTATCCCTCATTTTTTCTGGATTCATAATTTTATACCGCCTGCCGATTTCAAACACTTTCTTGAACCATTTCGCATTGCGAACAAAATCTTTGTCCTCGAACATTTCTTGACCGAGCTTCATATCTGTCGCAACCACCAAGCCTGCCAAGATTGAACAAATCTCTTTGAGTTGACCAACAATTCGTTTGGCTTTTGAAGAATATGCAAGTACGTCGACTAGTTACCGGATTGTGTTAGGGAAACTATAAAGAAAAAGAATTATAAAACTTTACCTTTATCTGTATATTCAGACACGTTCAGTGCTGCTTCTAGCAATCTAAGCAACTTTCTTTCATTGTAGGTTAATCTCATCGGAATATACTTTGTCCGTTGCTGAAGCCATGTTCCGTACGACGCTGAGCCGTCGGAGACAATGACGATTGGTTCAGGCGTGGACTTCAACGTTGGCGCTTCCTGCTCGTTGTCGTCGTCGCGGCTTCCAGATTCCTTGTCGACTTCCATGTTTGAAACTGACGCGTTATCGGCCAGTACGATATCGCTATTCTGACTTTGCTCATGCTTTTCTTTATCTTTCTCGGAAAATTTCTTGATCAAATGTACCTTCCGTTTCTGATTCCGTTAATATCAGGCAAGAAAGAATGGGTATTACTCGAACGGTACGATATTAAAAGTCCGAGGAGTAGGAAAAGAAAACAAAAGAACAAAAAAAAACTTACCCCGGTTCTATGTAAATAGCCAAAGCAAACTTCACAGAATTGTTCATCACAATTATTGCAAAACAATTCAGCCGGCTGATCACCACATTCTATGCAAAGCCGGTCGCTTACTTGTGACTCGGTGTTGTTGTCATCCGTCGCACTCGAGGTTTCGAATTGGTCTTCGGTAATTGACTCAAGGTCCGCCACTAATACTTGCTCTAAGTCCAATTTCATGCCTATGTCGTTCTCTTTTACTCTTTTTTTTTTGTTTTTGTAGAAAAATTTTCTATATTCTTTTTTGTTCCCGCCTTTTTAACGCCCAAATAAAATGTTTAATTTATTATTGGTCGAGAAGAGAAGATTAAAATTGAGACTCTTCGTATATTACATAAAATTAGTGAACGCGCTTTTTGTTTGTGAATACTCAACTCCGGCTCAACTCGATCACAAGAACTATTCGATTTGAGGGTAAAGATCGCCATTATTGTTGTGCGACAAAAAACGTCACGATCTACCTTGTCACTCTGAGAGAGAATAAAATGACATGTCTACCGACCCTCCCTTACCTATCTAACAATTGACAATGTATTTTTCAGAATTTGAACAAATCCCAGTCGAACCATTATCCACCGATGATTGTGCCCAAAAGCTCAGTGATTTTGATCGAATCATTTCGTTATTTGAATCTCGTCAGAACTTTGTGCAAGGTCAAGAATTTTACAAGCCAATCACACTGCTACGTCTCATGAGAGAAGAAGTTGGCGATCTTGACAGGTTTTTGAGGCTTTTCTTTTCATTTGTTGAATCAAAACTACTAAAAAAGGGATTTGATTTTAAAAATGCGTTCTCAAGGTTGGACAATAGTTTATTCAGTCCTTCTGCAGTAGCGCTTGAAGAGAGCCTAACCGCGTTGGCTGAGAAACTATTAAGGTGTTTTTTTATGCCTAGTATGTTATTTCAGAAGATTAATTGTGCCATACTTATTTGATGTAGTCAAAGCGTTAGCTGGAAATACACCACGAATTACTTCCAGAACAACTTCATTTTACGATCAAGATGAAGTTATGGCTATCTCACGTCGCACGTCGGCCTTAAGGGAATCATGTCTTATTCGTGATCATCATCGATGTGTCGTGTCTCGAATTTTTGATATTGACGTGGTTAGAAAACATAAACATAAAGACCGTATAATTGATGATAATGGGAATGAGGTATCACGTAATGATCAAATTGATTATCTGGAAATAGCCCACATTATTCCGTTCTCTTGTCTATCACTCACAAATATCAGAAGATCAAAACCGGAACTGGTATGTTTGTACTTTTAGTACTATGAATCTATTTTTTTTTTTTGACTAACTGCCAATTAGCCTGAGTTGACAAGAGCTGCTTTTCAAATTCTCAAGATGTTTAATCCTGTTGCAGTGCAAGAACTTAAGGGGTCAAACATTGATCGGCCGATAAATGCGCTAACGCTGAATCTTGCAATACAGAAGTATTTTAACAATTTCCAAATTGCATTCACTCGGGTACAAGGTGTAGAACGTACATACACGATCGACTACGTGCGACCAAGAAATTTTCACGTGTTCAGAACACGTCTTCCCGTTACGGTGACATTGGATCTCGCGCCAGATAACGATATTGAGTTGCCATCTCCTCAACTTTTGGATATTCATAGGGCAATTGCTCGTATTCTTTATCTTAGTAAAGTAGGTGAGTACATTGACAATTTTCTCGGAAATGTGTCTCATAATGTGGAGGCACGTGGATTGTCTCCACTTGATGAGTGCGTCCGCTTTATACTGGCATTTGCGAGTGACACCAGTACGTCTTGATCAGGATGTATTTGCATTTAGAAATGAAAATGTCTTGGAAATGAGCCCATTTTTTAACATTAATTTTTTGGCATCAAGGATGGATCAGCCATCATATTTTTATGACCACGTCTCGGCATGTGATGTGTCTGTTTTACAATCAGGCGTGCCTCTTTTTTTTTTTTTTCCGCCGGCGGCCGGCGGCCGCCGGGCATACGAAGTTCCTGAATGAATCATTTAAGCTTTGATACAGGTGACCCATGTTGCATGCACCATTTAGTCCAATTTTTTTTCGTTTTATATATATATATATATTATATTGGTGCATCAACGTCATATCACGATACAATGGTTGTCTTTAAAATCAACTTTGTTTTGTAGTTTGTCATTGGTTTTGAGCCATATGTAATTACAAAAAAATGATCACAAAATCAGCATTCTATCCACATACATAACAAAATACGAAATACAAAATATCTAAATTAGTAAAACTCAAAACATTGTTTGTTTACCATCTGCGGCTTCCAAGCGGAGCGCTGTTGGTTCCGCTGTTGTACGAACCACCGCCAGATCGAAAGCCACCGCGGCCTCCGCCAAATCCACGACCGCCACCACCACGACCACGACCTCCTCTCCAGCCACCACCGCCGCCGCCTCTAAAATGTGCCATCTCGGCAAGCTTGGGATCGATTTCTTGATTGGCCTCAGTCAAAATGGTAAGGAGGTCACGAGCTTGCTTGGAGTTTTCGGAAGTGAAAAGCGTGATGGCAGTCCCGGTTGTGCCTGCTCTACCGGTACGTCCGATTCGATGCACGTAATCCTCAGAATTGCTAGGATAATCGTAGTTAATGACCCACTTGATGTCCTTGACGTCTATTTTGGAGCTGTTAGTAAATTCTATTTTCCGCAATGTCGCTTTTTTTTTTCTTTCTCTGGCTCCATTAGCCAATAACACGGACACATAAATCTACAGGCAAACGAAAGATGGGCGTCGCAAACAGTCAGAATTTTCCATGGAGATATGATTTTGCATAACGGCGATGAAAGGACATCATCATATTGGGAGATAAAACTTCAAAAAAATAAAAGAATTTTTTTTTTTGCAAGGTTACGACGAATTTCATTTTTTGTAAAAGAAATTTTGCAACACTGTCAAGAGAAAACAGAAGAATGGGCAAAAACTTCAAAATCTAATTTGAAGTTTCTATGAAAAAAGAATTTTTTTTGTTAAAGCTTTCCGTATTATTAACAGACAGTAAAGAATACACGTTCCAATAATATTCGACAATAAAGTAAAATAGTTAATGAAATCGGAACTTGTATAAGCTTCAACAATTCTTTCGTTGTTCATTTTGCTTCTCTTGATTCGCAAAGTCGTAACTCCAACATGAAGGAATCTCTGACATGCAACACAACGCAGAGTAATAACGGTTACATGATAAAAAGCTTAGGCAATATTTTTTTAAAAGAAAAGCCATCGTTGCTTTTATAATATTCACCGCATGCTCGCAGTGCGACTGAATCCAAAAAAAATCATATCAGAAAGTTCCTCTCTCGTCTGATCGTCAAGCGACGATGTAGACGTTCGCAACGTTCAACTATAAGCGATGCCAGAGATTATAGCGGCCGGTATAAACTAACAGACAGCAAATAAAGGTATTCAAAAAAAAAAAAAAAACTAATCTAAAAATTATACATACCAATACCACGAGAAGCAACATCAGTTGCAACCATAATCTGAGACTTTCCAGTTCTGAATTCGTTCAAAACCCAATCACGCTCGTTCTGGGCCTTATCACCATGAATGGCTAATGCTGGCCATCCATCTTGACGAAGATACTTTGTAATGTCGTCAGCAACCCGCTTGGTACCAACAAAGATAAGAATCTTGCTATCCTGTTTCTCCATGGCTTTTTCCAAATGTTTAATCAATCTATCTCTCTTCTCCATTTCAGTAACAACCTCAACAATCTGAGTAATATTGTGAGAAGCAGATAACTCCAACGAACCAACATTAACCTGAATATAATCGTTAAGATAATCGTTGGCAAGTCTTTGAACCTCCTTTGGCCAGGTCGCAGACCACATACAAGTCTGACGGTCCGGTCGAATCTGGTCAACAATCTTTCTGATCTGAGGTTCAAAACCCATATCAAGCATACGATCAGCTTCGTCAAGTACAAGGTATGTAACTCGTCGAAGGTTGGTCTTGCCAGATTCAATCATATCAATAAGACGGCCTGGAGTGGCAATGCAGACCTCGACACCGCGGGAGAGATCTCTAATTTGTTGGCCACGTGGAACACCGCCGTAAACGCAAGTATTCCTGATGCGTGAAGATTTGCCAAACTTGGTGCATTCTTGTTGGATCTGAACTGCCAGTTCACGAGTGGGAGCCAACACCAAAACAATAGGCCCATCACCTGGAGACAGGAGAGGCTGAGCATTGATGTGGACAATGGCGGGAAGACAGTACGAAAGAGTCTTACCGGAACCAGTTTCAGCAATGCCAACCAAGTCACGGCCAGAGAGCGCCATAGGCCATCCCTGAGACTGAATAGCCGTAGGAGCAGCGAAACCTTGCTCCTTAACCTCATTAATAACGTAATTAGGGAATCCAGCTTCGTCAAAAGTCTCAACTGGCTTGGGAACATCGTTGCCCTTGACAGTCATCTTTTTCTCCGAACGGAACGCCTCAACTTCTCGGCTTGAACGGTCGGCAACAGCAGGGTGTTCCTTGTAAAAATTCTTTTCAAACTTTGGAAGAGCCTCCAAATCAAAATCTTGCTTTTTCAAACCGGCACCCAAGTTGGACATGCGATCACCACCACTGCCACCAAACCTGCTGCCACCTCCATAAGAATCATTGCCGCGGGATCCATAAGAATCATTGTTTCCACGAGATCCATACGAATCATTATTACCACGGGATCCATATCCGCTTCCGCTACCGCTAAAAAAACCTGTTAGTTTCCACAAAAAACCCCGCAAAAGAAAAATTGATGGAAAAAACTACTAACCCTCTGCTTCCACTATAGCCACGGTCCCGGTCACCGTATCCTCCATTACTGGATCTATCACCTCGATCGTATCCTCCTCTGTATGAACCACCGTAACTCATTTTGTGTTAAACTTTGAATTAAAAAGAAAGACTAAAATATATATGTCTTTAAAACTTCTTTGGGTAAAGATGTTTGTGGGAACAGAATATATTTGGCGCGTGGGCGCTTTATAATAAAATATTTTTTAGTGGCGAAAAAAAAAGTTTTCACTTAGTCACGTGATCTGAACCTTGTTTTAAATTTTTGGTTTGGCCATGTTTATAATTAATTGTGCAAAGAATTGTTTGTAATTGTTAATTGATGTATTAATCTTTTTCAATGTATGTTTTGTACAAATGATTGATCGGTCCATTACCATGACCAAGTTCCAGGTCGTCTAAAATTGCTCCATGAACATAGTCTATTGATTCGTTGATGGCGCGTTTTGTATCGAACCCTTTTGCAAGATTCGAGGCAATAGATGCTAATACCATACTTAGTTCACCGATCACACAAATTGTTGATATAAATATTACTTACAAGCAAGAGTGCACCCAGTACCGTGTGTGTTTTGAGTGACAATAAAATTGGACTCCACAATGTAATACTCCGTTCCGTCGTATAGAATATCTGCGACCTTTACAGATAATGCCTCCGTCAATGCGTGAGTATTGTCGTTTGTTAGAGGAAGGTGACCTCCTTTTAGCAGAATATACTTCGGGCCGAGTTTCTTAAGCTCTCTGGCTAGATTTTTCGCATCTTGGAGTGATGCAACTTTGAAGTCTTTACCTGTTGAGGCCTTATAAATATACTGAGCTTCATGAAGGTTAGGAGTGATTATATATGCAATCGGGAAAAGATCTGTAAGATATGCAGATATAGCTTCCTCGGGGAGCAACTAATAAATTGTCAATTTTGGTAGGTAGACACAGGGAACCAATGTTAGAGCCATACATGTGAACCTGATGTACTAATCATTACTGGATCAACGCACACCTTTTCGGCATTAAACTTTATTAATGACTTCGTAACCGTTTTGATCGTTTCTGCACTTGCAAGCATGCCTGTTAATTTGTCAATAACAGCTAAAATATGATCTGAGCCTCGTAACTGCAGTGATGTGGGTTCGATTTACCGGTCTTTACAGCATCAATGCCAACATCCGTAAAAACAGCATCCAATGCATTTTCTATAAACGTCATGCTTGTAATTGGAAATATATCCTTGACTCCGGTCGCTTAAAATCCAGCATTAGTTTGTTGTGTAATTTCAGCAATCTATACAATGCGCGGCGCTTACTGTTCTGTGCTGTGAGTGCTGTTATACAAGTCATGCCATAGCAACCATGGACAGTGATTGTCTTCAAGTCGGCTTCAATTCCCGCTCCGCCAGACGAATCCGAACCTTGGTCTCTAGTTAGCATGGCTGAGTTGTATCGAATTAAATTACTTTTGATTCTGACCTGCTATCGTCAATACTCGCGGCAGAGTCTTTCCTGTCATTGTGCCGGTTTCTGTTTACGGGGATCAAAAGTTTTAAAACTATCTTCCAGATCAATGATGTTATTAGTAAGGTATTTGATGCGTGAATGCAGGAGTATTCGTCAATAAAAATATGATCTTGAATGCGTGCTCGGATGGTTTTTTGTATATAAGGTTGAGAAAATGGATCAAAGTGTTCCGGTACCGCGGCCAATTGATAATGATGATCTTTGGTAACAATTGGAAATTTAGCATTGTATTAAGAATTTTAAAATTTTTCATTTATTGTATATATTTTATGATATAGCTACAGTATTGTTACATTTCATGGTAACACTTTAGTTAATTATCTTGTATACTATGTAAATACCGAATCTTCTCCAATTTGTTTTAAGGTTAAACAGTCGCCGCCGGTTTTTATCTAAATCGATTTGATATACGTACGCCCATACCTAAAACAAGCAAATATTACATATAAACACAACAGATGATTAAAAAATAACGCCCATTTATAGGCGGGTCACTAGTTACAGAGGATGTACACAGAATCAAGATTATTGGATGACAGCACCGCGTCACGAATTAATAGTCAACCAACGTCTTCCTCCTCCATAGCGCACAAACAACCGTCTACGACATTGTTGGATTTGCCAAAGCAGTCGCATTCAAATGGCAGCACGGCTTTACATCGAGATATTAGAACACAAAGGCAACGACGACCGATATCTATTATTGCCTCGGATGGCGATTACCCGCCAATATCCGCAACTGCCGCTTCTAATGGCAAAATCGGAGAAGCGCGATCAGGCAGCTCGGTCGGATTTAGTTATTCCTCTAAAGGCGGCAGTTTTAGTAGTGTTGATTTGAGCGACGGAAGTGGTTCTGCAAGCGTGAAAAGTATACCAGCGCATAAGTCTACGGCTTCACTGGTATCCAACAGCCCTTTGAGTTCCAAATACGACCTAAGTGAAAGCGATTCGAGCAAGAAGAGTAGTAGCACATTTATGGGAAGCTTGTTTCATATTGGCAGGAAGCCAAAGGACAAATATGGTCGTGACGAACTCGGTCATGGGCTGGTAAAGTGTTTTTTTTTTATTTTGTATTTTATTTTATTTTTTTTTGTAATAGGTTAAAGATCACAACTAACACGCAGATATAGCAAATTACCCATGGGCCAAATATGTCGCCATCTCGGTATAAAGTTGGCCCATACGTAGGATCCGGAGGCAATTCTGATCCTCATCTTATCAAAGCACGGCCGCCCGCGATACCATCAGGGGAACTACCATCTGCAGCTCGACCCTTTCGTGCCCAACCATCTACAAACTTGCAATCAAGTCATCATGCTTCGAGAGCTTCTATTGCGACTGCAACAACTGGACAAATACATCCTATTATAACTGGGAGTACTCCACCAAAGCAGACACAGGTCTTTCGCGAAGAGCCAACCAACAAAAAGTTTCTTGTCCTCTGCACGATGGATCACGAGCACTATATACTGGTAAACATAACTGGATTTTTAAGCGCTGACCACGTTCGAAAGATGTTATTAGAACGGTTGCAACTCGACTTAAACTCGGCGATTCAAATCCATCTCACGGAACTGGGCGAGCTAGAAAAGGGTGAAGCCTTGAACGATGAAGATTTAGTTAATTATTGCATGACGGCTGATAATAAGGCTACTCTAAAACTATTCATTCGCACAACTGGTGTGCATTATAAATCCGCTCCTGACATTCTCATGTACCCCAACAACGCCGTCTACCCGCAACAGCAACGCCGAAAAATATCACCAAATAATATTCAACAACCGCAACAAAGTGCGACTGTAAGTGGAAACCGGAATGAACCAGCATCATATCTGACAATAGCAAACAATGCGCAAGATTTTCAGGCAAGTCATAAATCGAGTGCCGTTCCACATTCCACTGCGTCGACGAAGGATGAGAACCTCGAGACAACAAGGCAAAAGTCTTCTGAACCTGAGAACTTTAAAGTTTTGCAACGACCTGCGCCTTTTATTGATTTCAATCAGGGAAGGCAATCGCCATACGATATTCACGCTCCAATAACATTTACTGCTCATCGAAATCCGCCACCTCCACCAAAGGGAGCTCTGGAAAGGAAACCCAGTATTGCAATTGACAATTCTGATTCTCATACTAGACCCGATAAAGCCGAGGAGGGATCACAAGTATTAAATTACAATGCTTTTATTTCACCGGTTTCTTTGACTGGGCAGTCGGACGGCTCAACCATTAACACGCCAATTTCCGCTTCACGTGTATCCCCTATGACTATGGCACCTGGGCTACGAGGGCCTTTATCTGCAACAGAGAGTCATCAAGAACCAACCACATACAGATCGGTTTCAGGAGAGAAGGAAAAATCTTTTAATGTTCCCCGAAAGTCGTTAACCCCTGCAGCAAATGCCACTGCAACAGAGAGCATCGCCCAGCAACATCAACAGGAAGCAGAAGAGAAGCGCAAGCAAGACAAGGAAAGCGAGGTCGAAGTCATGACGACGCATAATACATACGATGGCCCGTCGTACAAGACAGTAACAAACGAGGCATTTGAAGAAAATGACATTTCGTTTGCAGATGCACCTAATTTTTCAAGCATTGAAGATGAGGATAGCGACAGTGACGATGGTCTGTGGGCAAAGAAGCCTCCGTCTAATATTGATTCGCTAAACCTGGGCGGTTCTGCATCAGAAGATAATTCGGTGCCGTACTCGCTACTGTCTGGAACCGACATTAGCGGATCTGGAGATGACGCAGAGAAAAATAGTCGCCAAAATAGTGGAAAGTCGAACCGGCCGGTGCTGCATGTAAAAGTTGGCGGACCGGAGGTTACTGCAAATGTGATGTCTGCAATTACCGAGCGTACTGAATCATCAAATCCTGAAAGCGCGGTAAGAGAATCAGTTTCGAGCACGTCACCGGTTTCATCCGTAGGCGATCTTCCGACTCAGCAGCAATTACGACCAAAAAGGACTAGGGATGTAAACCAAAGTTCAACATATGTTGCAAATGATGACGGATGGGCAGTTCGTCCACCAGCGGAGGTTGTTTACGAAAATCTGGAAAAGTTTTTTCCGAATACGGATTTGGACAAGCCATTTATAGACGATTCACCTTTTTACTCACCAGCATCTACCGCTGTGGATTCGGTTACTTCAGTAGCTACCAGTAGTCAGCTTACAAGTGCAACGTCTATGGAAGACTCTAGTGATGGAAACGAATTATTACCAAAAAATGGGCTCGATCGAGTATTCTCATTCAGGTCATCATCTAACGGTGAAGATCGAATTGATGTTCAACAAAAGCAACAATCACTTTTGCCGTCACCGTCACCGTCACCGTCGCCGTCACAACCGTCGTCCAAAAAATCTGGAACTGAGCCACGGCCGGAGTTTTCAAAGAACAACGCAATAACGCGTGGTACCAGAATGAAATCAATTAGAATCGTGGCAAAGGAAGCTAATGAAGCAAGGAAAAACTTGCAAGCGGCAAATTCGATTAAATCCCGCGATTCAACATCAAGAGAAAACGCGTTGTTACGAAGAAAAAGTACAAAGATGTGGGGTCAAAAAGTTGTTGAAGTTACTCCTGGACAGATTCGCCGGGGTAAATTATCTTTGCAACGTCAAGGTAAAACTCGTAAGTTAAAATAAATTCCAATCAACTTATTTGGTTGAAGGCTAACGATGCACAAACAGATCAATTTAACTGGATTAAGGGTGAACTGATTGGCAAAGGCACGTTTGGTAGAGTGTACCTTGCATTTAACGCCACTACAGGAGAAATGATTGCAGTCAAGCAAGTGGATATGCCACAGACGGCTGGCGATAAAGACAGCGTACAACAACGAGAAGTAGTAGAAGCTCTTAATGCTGAAATTGAAACAATGAAGGATCTCGAACATTTAAATATTGTGCAATACTTAGGTTACGAAACACTTCCAGATGTGTGCAGCTTGTTCTTGGAGTACGTTCCGGGAGGGTCGATAGGTACGGTTTTGCGAAAGCACGGCCGATTTGAGAGACCGGTGATTCGATCGATAACGAGGCAAGTCGTGGACGGACTGGCATATTTACATTCAAAAGGAATTCTTCATAGAGATTTAAAGTCGGATAATTTGTTGTTGGATCTTGACGGTATATGCAAGATTTCAGATTTTGGAATTTCAAAACGCAGCCAGGATATTTATTCCAACGATGCTGGCATGTCGATGCAAGGAACCATTTTCTGGATGGCACCTGAAGTGATCCATAACGTGGTCCGTAATGAAAAACAGGGCTACAGTGCTAAAGTTGATATTTGGTCGCTTGGATGTGTTGTGCTCGAGATGTTTGCCGGACGTCGGCCATGGTCCAACGATGAAGCGATCGGTGCAATGTATAAGGTTAGTTCATTTTTTCTGGTCTTCTAAGTAGTTTTTTTTATCTAACTGGGTTGGTAATAGCTTGGAAATGCCAAACTGGCACCGCCAATTCCGGAGGACACGGTGGAGTATATCGACAACGAGGGAAAAGAGTTTCTTGACTTATGTTTCATGATTGATCCTGAAAAAAGACCGACCGCACAAGTACTGCTCAATGAAACGAGGTTTTGCGTGCCGGATCCGGCCTTTAACTTTGCGGACACGAGGCAGGCAAAATTGATTAAGTTTAATGATAAGAGGAAGGAAATGTTTGTAAAGGCACTGTGATGCAGTAGGAAAAAGTTGTATTAATACCACAAGGCGTTATGTATTTATATTAATTAATAATTATGCAAGATTTTATATACCAAGGAAATTTATTTTACAAAACTTATTTATGTTCGCACGAGAACCATTTGAAGTGGCAAGAAAATAACTGCGGGGCTCGTGGCCTGTTCGCACTTCCTTGACCAAGGTTATGCATATATAAATTGATCAATTTGAAAACCAGGGTATACCACATTGCCCAATTTACCGGGTTATTACGGATTGCCAAATTAAAAACATCTGGGATAGAGCCATCTGAAGGTTTAGTGGTTTTGTATTGCGCTGAAACCTGTGGCAGATCAACATCAATCGTTTGTCATTTGTATATTTATTTATCACTTCTTTTTTGGTTTCTATTTTAAGTGATCACAATTAAACTGACTGTCAATTATTGACCACTGCTAAAATTTTGCTTTTTGGTTTTCATTATACAACAATAGTACAGATCAGACCCTGGTGTTGTGATTAGTCCGGTTGCGGGTGTTGAGCTTGCTGCGAGTTGCATATGCCTGTTGATTTCATACAATTTTTTTTTTTATAGATGAACAGAGTAATTTCACCAGCGATTGGCATGCAAGGTAGCGGGAAATCACAGCAATTACCGCAAGCTGGTGCGATTAATAGCGTCGGCGCTAATGGTGTTGGTGCTGGTGCTGCTGGTGCTGCTGCAGGAGGCGTACCAGGTGCGCAGGGCCAGGCTCAGCAGCAGTCGGTGACAGGGAATGGCGTCATGCCGAATTCGCTGACTGCAATGTATCAGTTTCAGAATCCGAACGCATTGATGGCAAGCATGCGACTCGCAAATCCAAACATGCCACCGCATATTTTGCAACAGCATTTGCAGCATATGCTTGCCCAGCAGCAGCAGCAGCAGCAACAACAAAAACAGCAGCAACAGCAACAGCAACAGCAACAGCAACAGCAACAGCAACAGCAACAGCAACAGCAACAGCAACAGCAACAGCAACAGCAGCAACAGCAACAGCAGCAGCAACAGCAGCAGCATCAACAACAACATCCACAACAGCATCCACAACAGCATCCACAACAGCATCCACAACATCAACAACATCCACAACATCCACAACAGCAACATCTACAACAACATTTACAACAACAGCATCAACAGCATGGCCCGCAATTTGGACAGCACGGCAATCAACGAGCAGTCCCCATAAATCAAGCACAACAATCGCAACAACAGGCTTTATATCCAGCCACGCAACAACAGCAACAGCAACAGCAACAGCAACAGCAACAGCAACAGCAACAGCAACAGCAACAGCAACAGCAACAGCAACAGCAACAGCAACAGC